>NC_056725.1:130445521-130480604 GCF_019279795.1 Protopterus annectens | reverse complement strand
TAGGACAGTCAATAACACAGGAAGCTCGGGTTCACAACGTTTTAGTAGTGTACACAGGCAGGCAATATAATATACAGTCCAAGTATGAGAGTTTTGTCTGACTCTATACAGTAAGCAATTTATTTATATAGTGTTTACAATCAGCTTTTGCCCACCTTACTGACGTGGTCGGTCACAGGGCATTTCCATCACTATGGTCCGCAATAGTCTATACATACGTGGGTGCTGAGGTCTTGCTTTTAAAATGTTTTCCCATGAGAACAACACAGCCTTGCAAGGCACCTGGTCAATTACAGTGTCCTTCTGTGATTGTAGCTGTTTCAAGGACCTTGGACTGTTCCGATACAGTAGTCAGTTCATTTCTTACTACGTTCCTTTGTCTCTCTGGTAAGGAGTTGTACTCTTATCTTCGATAGTGCTCACAAGGCCATCCTCCTCAGGGGAAGGGGTGATGTTATGCATGTACATACATTCCTTTTTTTGTAACCCAGCAGATAATTAATGCTGAGAGACATAAGCCTGCTGTACTGGTTACTGCCAGGGTCAGAATTCGATCACACTACAGCTTAGCTTCACCAGTTACATGCATGATCATTTCTACTGCCATATTGTACGGTACAATTCAATGCATTATATAGTATTTTGATTCTAAACTGGCACTTCCTGTGTGTTTCTATATATTTGTCTAACAACATCCATCCGCCATATGCATGTTGTTCCGTCCTTTACCTTGACCGTGTGTATTTGGCCGTCCGGCAACGCTACTCTCCACATGTGATGTCCCACCTTCCCCTTCTTTGCCTGTAGCACCCTGTTAGGACGTCCTGTTTGGTAGGCACATGTTCCGCTATATGTGTTTGACTTCTCTGCATAGCTAATCATCGATGCGGTAGTTCAACAACCCGACTTGTCCACATGTGTACAGTTATGTGCACCATGGCATGTGCAAACCTATATGGTTTGTCGGGTACATACCACATGCGGGATGTACACATTCTGCACACACATTCACATGCAGCCATTTCCATATCTGTACCTGGGGTGGGTTGGTGACATGTGGGGTACGTATTTGCCCGCGTGGCACTGCCTAACACATACTTCTTACCACATTTCAGGTATGCACATTGTGTGTAGGTGTATAGCTGCACAAGGATGCTAGCTGGTTTGGGTGCACAGGTGTACATGGGTGGGACTTACATGCTACAATGAGCCTATTGTGTATTACATCTGCATGCATGGGTTCTGCTTCTGGATACTACACTTAAACATACGCCATCCTGTGTATGCGACAGACATGTTGCTGGGTGTGGGATATGTTGCTATGCACATGTTTGCCTGTGTTAAGGGTATCTTGGTTCCTTCCTGTTGTTGTGTCAACACAGCTACCCGGCTATGTACTCTCACTACTGCTTGTGACCATTATGGTTGACACCCTTTCCAATGCCCATAGTGGGACATGTTTTGTGGAAACATCGGATTTTGCAGGACAACACATACCCACGGCAAGTGGAGTTGACAGAACTTCACTTGTTTGCCATACTATACGCTTATTCTGTTAGCATTTGGGTTCCTTATTCAGTTTCTTATGCCATGTATGTGTTTCATATACGAAATATATGTTTTATGCTACTATTACAGGTATATTGTGGGAATATTTTTGGCAGGGAATCTCAGGTCATTTGCCAGTTTTTCGATTTTTGCAGGGACACAACTGTCCAATGAGGGACTGTCCATGGCAAATTGGGACAGCTGGTAACCCTGGTGACCATGCCCATGTCGCTACTGGGGTTGCCACCTTTTCCAGTTGCCAAGGTGGGATATTTTCGGGACTCACATCTGATTTTACAGGCCAACACATACACACAGTCACTATATAGCATAGAACTTCACTTGTTTGCCTAAATAAAAGCTTATTGTTGTGGCAGTTTGGTTGCTTATTCTGTTTCTTGTGACATTGAGGTATTTCAGTTACAGAAATAACCAATTCATGCAACCATTACATTAAATACGGGATATCATTATGTCCTACAATCTTAGCACATTTGCCATTTTTAATATTTTTTATCGGGACACAACCGCCCATAGAGGGACTGCCCCTCGCAAAGTGGGACAGGTGGTAACCTTAGTCGCTACTCCTATGTCGGTGCGGTGCGCTGACATGCTGCGGTACACCTTCTCTGGGTATGACCACTGACGGTGCATTCTGGGACAAACGCAGTCTTAAGCGTATCCTTTGCTCCTTGGATGTGTACACTTAGGGCTTCGTGGGTTGTATTTGCTTCTCCGTTTAGTTGGGACGGGTACTATGTTGCATACTCTACGTGCGTTTCATTCTGCACGGGCCCTGGCTGCTGCCATTACTATTATGGGCGGACCGTGGCAGTCAGCACATTAGGTTGCTCACCGCCTGCCGGCTTGGCCACGCCTCCGGACGCATCCTATTTGGGCTCGCCACGCACACTACGCCGCGTGTCTGTGGTTGCGGCGCACTCTCATTAATATGCATATGGCGCTACTACGCCAGCTATTCACTGCACCGCCGGCGCAGCCCTTACGCCGGCCTTGCGCTGAGCTTCATGAATCCCGGGGTGTGTGTGTGTGTGTGTGTGTGTGTGTGTGTGTATATATATATATATATATATATATATATATATATATATATATATATATATATATATATATATGTGTGTGTGTGTATATATTATAATTTGAAATACTAAATCTCAAACAGAGGGTAAAACTGCTTCCATTGAGAAGAAACATCCCAGACATCATCCAGAGAAACATCCCAGTGGGCTGTTGTAAACTAATTCTTTCTCAGCTCCTTTTTAGTCTGACCGAAATGCCATGATGTACTCATATGGGTCTACCTGAAAATGCAGAAAGTCCACAACGCCGACAATGAGAACACTGACACCAGAAAATCAACAACGGAGATGATCGAAAGTTGAGAATCCCAACGCTGAGAAGACCAACATGTTAAGGTAGGTGTGCGATAGGGACGGATGTTAGGGTAGGGTGCGGGTCAGGTAAGTGTACAAAAATGACAGACTTTAGGTTTAGGGGTGGGTTAAGTGAGTTAGGGTTAGGGTGCGGGTAAGGTAAGTGTGTGGTAGTGACGGACTTGAGGGTTAGGGGCTGATTAAGTGATTTAGGGTTAGGGTGTGGGTAAGGTAAGTGTGCGATAGTGACAGACTTAAGGGTTAGGGGCGGATTAAGTGAGTTAGGGTTAGGTTGCGGGTAAGGTAAGTTTGCGATAGTGATGGACCTTAGGGTTAGGGTTTGGGTTAAGGTTAGTGCATAGATAGTTGTGTATGTAAGGTTTAGTGTAGGTTTTTAAGGTTTTTGGTGTGCTTGTGTTGTGTGTGTGCTTTTTGGGAAAGGTATTTGTTTTGTTGATTGTCGGAATTGTGGTTTTTTGGGCATGTAAAGTTTTATGTTTTTGAACTTTCGGTTTCTTTCGGTTTTGTCATGTCGGTTATTTTGTTGTCGGTGTTTTGGCATTTCGGTGTTATCAAGTAGACCGACTCATATACACCTAATCAAACCTAATAATAATAAAGAAACTCTCTTTATGGAAAAATTAAACTGCATTTACTGAGCCCAGAGCCATCACCTTGCATTTCTTGACTGGGACCGTATATTAGTCCTTCCACAATATGTTGGTGAATCCATCATGGCCCTTTGTAACACTAGAAACAATTGCATTAATAAAATTTTCCCTGTGAGGTGTACATATACTGTATTTTTCTGTAAATTGAAATGATGGTGTTAACAAATCAACAAATTATTAAATCAAAATAAAGTAATGTACAAAGCTTTCAAAGTGTACCCATCATAATGCAGTAAACTAAAGTCAGTTATATCCAAAAATAACCCAATAAGGCCGTACGAAGATGAACTGCTTCATTCAAAGTAAAACTTGGCATCATGATGGTTGATAATAATAAGGCCTTCTAGACTGACATTCAAAAAAATGAACAAGAAAACACAAGAATGTAGCGTGCTAGAAAAAATGTATTACCTTAACTGTTACAGGCATAGCTAACACAACAATATAGATTTGCAGCAAATTGTAGGCCACAAATGGGAACTCGATCATTTCTCTTCTTTGCAACACTACCCTATCCAAAATTCCATCTGAAATTGTCACATCTGCCCTTGCTAAGCTCATAGACAAGATGAGATTCCAAGAAACCTAATTTATGTAATCAAAAGTAGATTAGCATGCTCCCTTTCCCACACTATTAATTGAGCATTAAAACCGGTCATATGCTGGTCTCTCTATCAAAATAGTCGAAATAAAGAGAGTCTCTGTACCTACCAACAACTGAGGAACCAAGCTAAACAGCTAATTAAATGGGGCAAAAGAACCTACTTCCAAGCTAATCAGCTAAAATACCAGAATAATCCTAAAAGATTCTGGCAAATGATTAATCTCTTCTTAACCCTGGAAAACGTACTACCCCAACCCCAACACTGACCAACCCAAATGACTGCATAGTAGCACAATTTAACTCCCACTTTATCAACTCAATAACGTCTTTACTGAACAAAAACCCAAATTGCTTTCCCTATTCCCATTCTGATCAACCATTCTATCTCCAAACAATATGTACCCCTCCTCTGGAAAATATCTCACATAATACCTTTACATAAAAGGCGGTACCTGTACTGATATATCCAGCCATAGACCCATAGCAATTCTGTCTCCACTCACTAAAATCTTAGAAAAATGTATCCACAAACAACTCTTAGAACATTTTCTGTCCAAAAACCTATTGTCCGATACACAACATGGCTTCCGGCCCAGGCATAGCACCAATACAGCTCTATTCAGCTTTACTGATACTGTAAATTAATTTAAAAAGAAAAAACAACTAGTCTCTGCTACCTTCCTAGACATGTCAAAAGCATTTGACAATGTATCACATCAAATATTTCTTAACAAACTAGCTTCCTATCACTCTAGCCCCGAAGCCCTAAAATAGTTTCATAGCTACCTGTCTGACAGGAAACAAGCCACGTTATGGGACAATAAACTCTCCCCACAACTCCCTATAAGTGTTGGAGTCCCACAAGGTTCAATCCTGGGACCACTGCTATTCACAATTTTTACTAATGATCTTAATAATGCAGCTAACCCAGCAACAATTGTACAGTATGCTGATGATGCTTCCTTAATCTGCTCCGCCACTGCAATCACAGAGCTCCAAGAAAAAACTCAAGCAGCCCTCCATAAACATTGAAAATTATCTAACAGTCCATCAACTTATTCTTAACCCTAAAAAACAAGCTTATGATTTTCCAGCATATCTTGACACCTAGCAATCTACCTCCTATCTATATTTCCGTTAATCATACAAATCTTCTGGGTGTCACAACTGATAGTGCCCTTAAGTCTGACAAATACCTTGCTCTAACTATTAAAACGTTTCATGTCAAACTAGGCTCAATCTACAGGGCTAAAGCATATCTCACTGACCATGCTACACTCACAACCAGAACCCATCTATTATCTTCCCTTCTATACTGTTCTCAAATACTTACCAATCTTTGCAAATCTGACTTAAATAGTTTTGAATCTTGCTATAAGAAAACTGCCAAATTTGCTACCAATCAGTCTCATAGATCTCACCATTGCACCACCCTCCTCCAGCTAACCTGGTTAGAGCTGCCTCATCTTCTCACCCTGAATCAACTACTAACTGCTCACACAGTGTTATACAAACCTGACAACTGCCCAGCACTGTCTGATCTTGTCCAACCCTACAGTAACCTAACATCCCTTCGATCTGCTGATAAAATACTGTTAAAAGTTGTTAAAGCACAAAACTCTTATGGCACATCCTTGAACTCCCATATCATTGCCAAAAAATGGAACTTGCTACCTCAGCATTTTCTTTTCATCAATGACACACATACATTTAAACAGACCCAAAAGGAACATTTCTCTAAGTATAGGCTTTGCTCTTGTTCCCACCCAGGCTAAACACTTTAACCCATAAATGTCTAACTCCTTTTTCCCATTTCTCTATACCTCCTGGCTAAATAAGTCTTCTTACTCTCACAACATGACTTCTTACTCTAAGGAGAAAAAACATGTATGGTACAACTGTTCCTTGTTTGATATGACCACCATTGTTACTTTTTGTAGACACCATGTTAAGAAACTTGTAATCTAAATTTTTATTTGTATTTGTATACGTCACCAATCCACGGTTTGATCTCCTCATTGGCAGTGAGAATATTCCAATGCTTGGATATAACCTGTTCCTCAGATAATGACTATGATGCATCTCAACAAGATTTAGCTAACAGTTTTAGAGCCAGGGGCTACCAGGAGCTTGACATCCAGGGTGCTCAACAAGTTGCTCTTAATTCCATCAGAACCTCCCTTCTCCAATATTCTGACAAGATTCACACTGAACAGAAGGAACCTATCCAGTTCATCACCACATTTGGACGTAACATTAACCTTATGAGGAATGTTATATCCAAGCATTGGAATATTCTCACTGCCAATGAGGAGATCAAACAGTGGATTGGTGACATATGCGGTATGGATATAGAAGGGGCAGGACATTGGGGTCATTTTTTCACATTATAAAAGGGTCAGTTCAGCCGGAGCCATACACCACCAATTAACCATGACAGGTGACAAACTATTAGGTACATATCATTGTGGTCATTGTTCATCATGTCCTTTCATTTTCAGATCAAAACATTTTACCAGTAAAAATACCGACAGAATATTTGATATCAAATTTTTTGGCAATTGTAACAGTGATTGGGTGGTATACCTTGCTACATGCACATGTGGTCCATTCTATGTTGGACAGACTTCACGACCACTTTGATTACGTATGTCTGAACATCACAGTGACATACGAACTAAGAGGGAGACCAATGCCTTATTTCGACACAGTACACAACATAATTCAGCCAGGTTCCAGTTTACCATCATTGACAGAATCCTTGGGGATAGATCCAACAAATAGGGATGGCATTCTATTCTCACTAAAAAAGAGAAGTATTGGATCATTAAACTGGGAGCTTTGTTCTCACCAGGTTTGAATGATCATTTATAAATTTATGTGTTTCACTTTTATGAGCATGTGTTATTTTATTTTATTCTGTTGTATAACTTTTTATTTTCTGTTTGTCTCTCATATAGGAAACATTTTGAATGTGGGAAGAACACATTGGGAAGAATCCTATTGGATGACTCATACTATATATATATATATATATATATATATATATATATATATATATATATATATATATATATGTGTGTGTGTGTGTCACTTTACAGTTAATGCTTTTTTATCCCACTGAGGAAAGCCTGCTGGCTGAAACCGGTCTGGGTGTTTATTATTAAAAGTTTACATACTTTATACATTAGCCTTTGGATTTTTTTTTGATGCTTTACACTGAACTTGATGCTGGCAATTTTCGTTTACTTGGATTGTTTTCTGCCTTGCATTTGGGTCTTACTTGCAGAGTATCTCTTCTTGGCCTGGTTTTAAATACCTCCCAGTCTAAGTATACCAACTGCAGGATACTGTACTGACTGCTCGTGACATGAGAAGTCTTACTACATGTGACACAGAGTAGATTTGAAAGCATGACATCAACATAGTGGTGCAAGGCATATGTGTGCCTTAAAATAATTGAAAGAGTGGTGAGATTTGTCTCAATATCTTGCATGAAGTTAAGTGGACACAACCACATGCGTTGCATAATCAAGCTATCCCTATGACTGTAGAAGGGCACACACAGACAATACTTACAGAATACCAGATTCAAACTCATTTTAAAATAAGTTCACAAATTAGAGAACATTGCAACATTTCCTGATGACACAAGAGAAGGCTAATGAAAGAGTGAGATAAATCACATGTCAACAAATCACCTCATCAGTGTTTACCAAAGTAATTGTCTGAGGTAAAATGAACATAAAGTAGAGGAAGCACCCTCTCCAGCTACACAACAGATCTGCCAGTGACACCATTACTACCTATACCTACAGACACACACACACACACACACACACACACACACACACACACACACACACACACACACACACACACACACACACACAAACACACACACTCATGATTTGTGACCATCTCCCCACATTTATCACAAGACAAATTAATCACACCACCAAAATACAGTATTAAAACAAAAACTTAGACTCTCATCGTTTAACAAAGACACCTTTATGAACTACCTGTCCCAATACAAGTGGAATATTCTAAAAAAACTTGCACTAGAAGATGCTGTTAACCATTTCAATAACATATTCCTTAATATACTAAATGAGTTAGCTCCCATAAGAACAAAAAGAACAAATAGCTCCCATAAGAAGAAAAAGAACAAATAGCAACCCTTCTCCATGGCTCAACAAAGAAACTTTGCAGC
This sequence comes from Protopterus annectens, assembly GCF_019279795.1. Lineage (NCBI taxonomy): Eukaryota > Metazoa > Chordata > Ceratodontiformes > Protopteridae > Protopterus > Protopterus annectens. The sequence continues at coordinate 130,472,171 of NC_056725.1, read as the reverse complement.
TCATGCTAAACAGAGACAAAGCCTGGAAGGCATGGAATAAAGACAGAACACCACAAAAGTGTCAAATTTTTAGACAACTTAGAAATCTATGTAAACAACAGATCAAACCAAACAAAATTACATTCTTTCACTCACTTCAATGCAAATGTCACCACAATCCCAGGCAATTCTGGACAACCATAAAAACCCTACTATACCCCAGTCAAACCACCAACCCATCTCCTACCATAAACAATGACACAGACCTCTTAGCCACTCAATTCAACACACACTTCATTCAATCTGTCCACTCACTACTACAATCAAATCTATCCTCCCATCTCTCTGTCCCCACCAACAATACTCACAATACCCCTCTATTTCCATTCACTAAATATCTACCTCAGCTATCAAAAATTACCTTCAAAAACTGAAAATGACTGCACCAGCTGCAGACAAACTCTCACCCAATTACCTTAAGTTAGCTGCCAATGTCCTGGCATACCGCATCTCAATACTCATGAATAGATCTATCACAAAAAACTATATACAAACTATATGGAAAAATTTGGATTCATTATACAATCTCGTACTGAAATGTCGAATGTCAGTATTTTGAGACTGAATAGTCAAAAGCCTACATACACAAAAACCTATAATCATGAATACCACAACTGCGACCATTCACACACACACACACACACACACACACACACACACACACACACACACACACACACACACACACACACACACACACACACAAACCAGGACATAATCACACACACATACATCTATCTAACTAAACAAACATAACAACACAGAGAAACACACCTAGCCTACCTATAAGCAGGGGGGCAAGCCCCCTTGCAACCCCCACACACCCCCTACTTATATATTCTAACTCCAAGGTCGCACTAAACACACAAACACAGAAAAAACACCACTGCACACACTCACACACACTAAAATCCATACCAAGTATCCTCAAACACACAACACTTTCCTGAGACGCCAGATAAATCCACAAACCGCACCACACGTAATGAACGCAACACCATGATAGCTGCAGAGTCAACATTTGCGGATTCTACACTTCCGCATTTGGCATAGTGTAGGTTCCAGTAACTGCATTTTCCACTATTCTGTCTCAACGTACTGAAAGTCAAGATTTCAGTACGTCGAGATTGTCTAGCGTATCCAAAAATTCATATATTATACCACTTCACAAAGATAGATCAGCCACAATCCTCTCCAACTACCACTTTGCAATTTTCTCCACTCTATCCAACCTCTTAGAAAGAAGCATACACTCCCAACTCCTAACTCATCTCACAAATAGCAAACTAATCTCCCCAATACAACATGACTTTCAACCACACCTAATCTTCAATAACAAAAAAAAAATGCTTTTCATGTCCAGATCTCTTTCAGAATCCAGTACATCCTTTCATATTACCTCAGCAAATGACACCACCATAGAAACTATAACAAGCATCAAATAGACACAATAATAGATACTAACCTAAAATTTGATCTGCATTTCATGTAAGCCATCAAGAAAAATCACCAAAAACTGAGTGTCAACTACCAAAACTAACCCTACCTCACATACTCCTCAAGAAAATCTTTATCACTAACCTACCGTCTCCTTTCCTTTCGCTATGCATCGCCCATATTAGCCAATATTCAATCCATCCTACTAAGTAAATTAGGGGCATGCTTTAACAGAATAGCCATCTAAACACTAAAGTGGATCAACTGGCTAGAACTACCTAATCACCTTACATTCACTCAGCTTCAAATTGCCCACAAAATAATATGCAAACCATACACATGGTCTTCTGTACAAATCATTCTCAAGCACTACTCCCACCAAGTTGCCTTTGCTGAGGGATCAGACCCTACTAATAACTTGCAAATTCTGTAATACAGCTGAAACTCACTATACTCATCTTATGTCACCAGAGAGAGGAACTCCTTTCCTATCCCACTAAAACAGGACAGCTGTACATCTAGCTTTAAGCACAACCTAAAACAGCACCTAAACTCCACCTGCCACTGTTCTTGTTCACACCCTGACTAACTTTCTTTCTATATCTCTCTCAGATCTATAGATTATCAACAACCCCTAACTCTCTAGCTCTCCTGTTTTACCCTGTTGTTGTTGTGTCTTTTGGCTTTTCCCGGTTAGGGGTCGCCACAGCAGAACTCCGGTCCGCTAATGATTGGCAGTAGATTTTTTTACATACTGAGTTGCCGGCTCTGATGCACAACCTTCAATGAAGGTACGCCCATTCACGCATGTCTCCACACAGAAGACGGCCTAGCTGAGAATTGAACAGGACAACGTCTTACTGTGAGGCAAAATAATGTAAATAAATCCAATCTACATTTATAAATATATACTGCTTTTCATCACTCCTGTGTAAATGAAATTTGTTTATTACTATATTTGTAACTGCAACCTGTTTATTATTGCATAACGCTCCTACGGAAATCAAATTGTATTAATCTCTGTCTTGATTGTATTACCCATTTCATTAATCTAAAACACAATTTCGACTGTTAAGAAACTGACATTCTTTTTCTCTGAAATTGTTTGTGTAATTTTTGTAACTTTAATGGATGTTTTGTCCCAGGTCTTCACTGAAAATGGGCCTGAGTGCCCAATCAGATGATCCCAGTAAACAATAGACAATAAACAAATAAATAGTTCCTCCCTACTTGATTCAAACCAATTACCTACCTAGTTACACAATCTACAGTACACAGCATCAACCACAAGCACCACAAGAGAAGTCATATTACAAGAGTGAAATGGTGCAGACTTGAAATGATGACCTCATCAGTGTGTTACACAGATGATGTTTGAGCTAAAACTAGAAGAAATTGATAGGACAGCCTTCTCCAAGTTCAAATGTTTCTCCTTAGTGGAACTGTCCACATCAGATGTGTTGGTGAAACAATTCCACTAGCACAACAGACACACACACACACACACACACACACACACACACACACACACACACACACACACGCACACGCACACGTGCACACACACACACACACACACACACACACACACACACACACTCACACAAACACATGCACACTCATGCTAGTCAGTCACTGCTGTATTTGAATACCTTCCTCTCTTAGTACACAATACAGAGTACATTGTATCAACTGCAATCACCACAGGAGACGTCTGACTTTAAGCATGAGGTAATACACATTTTGAAGGATCACTAGTCATCAGTTCATTGCAGAGAAGATAGAGTGCATCCCTGGTTTGAGTAAAAAAGAATGAGTCTTGACAAGCAGAAATGGAATGTGTAGATTGCATGTAATTACATACTGCTCAAATAACTTGTCTATCATGCATTCACAGACATTGTGGTAGTGTGAACAAGATGCAGCTGTTTCACAGTATGGTGTATTAATGATAATCACAGTTGTGAAACAGTGGTTTGATAGCCAAGTATTCTTGACTGTCAAGCGCAGGGTGACTGTATGCAAATCGTAATCATTCGGTGTGTCATTTTCAATATTTCCTCATGCTTGGACAATGTGCAATATAAATTAAAATCACAGAGGTCAAAAACATGAAAGCACAGTACTTCATACCACTCAGCAAGTATGTGTGCAAAAGTCCCACACCACTGCACATAATTTATAAGTCTAATATAACTTACAGTATGTAGTGTTTACACAGAATCACAGTGAACTCATCCTATCTTTTCTACAGCAGTGCATTATATCACACACAACAAATACAAGCCAATGACATTGATTTCTTTTTTCCCCAAAATGCCCCCTGAAACACTAACAAGCTCATTTATGAGACTGATGGCAAAGTATTAATAATTGCATAATTATTTTTTGACATTTTGAACTTAGAATAGAAATTGTTGCACTTCATGCCAACCTTTGCACAAATTAGGAGTACAGATGTATAAACAGTTCTGATTCAGATCCATTTCAGAGCAGATGTGTGTTATGTTAATGTTTCCTGTGTCATTATTTACGTATCATGAAAGTTGCAGCAAAGTATTCATTATATGGATAATGTATGTGCATACTTAGGCAGCCCTCATATCTGGTGACTGTCCATGGATTTAAGGCATGTTGTACTGCTCATTATGCAGTTGTATGTGTTTGTATGACATCATTGAGTACTACTGTCAATAGATGATAACACATGTAAGTGTCAAAAGACTTCAAAACATGCATGGCAATAAAAATGATTCATCTTATCATCTTATGTCTGTATGTATAGCAGCAATACTTTTAAGATGTGCCTAGTGTAATATAGTTGTTTCCCCTATAACTTGCTGATTTGACTAAGCATGTCACACTTAGTGCTGGGAAGCAATGAGGATTTTTGGATTTATTATGAAATACATAAGGGACCAATCATGTTACTGCAAGTGGAATCAAAGATATATGAATGGCATTGTAATGCAGAATTTGATGAGAAACTATCATGTGCAATATTTGAAGACCTGTTGCTTGATTCAAACACCTGCCAATCTGCATCTAAAGCTTATAGATGTGATCAGTAGTTGATTACATCACAAAGGAAGCCAAATGTCAACTGCCAAAACATATATATTTGAAGGTACTATAGAAACACACTGAAGCATGGAAGTTTGTGAGTAGCATACTTTATAAGAGCAGCTTCAATTGAAACATCCCATATGATATACAATCAACTCTGCATGCTGATCAGCACATTATAACTGTCAATTCAAGCAACAATCAGTCTGCCTTTCATTAGAGCAACTTGACTAAACACAGTAGTGGTGGGGGCAACAGACTAATATGGCTAAAGACAAAAACTCACCAGTTTTTCACATAAGACATGGACTCTCATTTTCCACCATTACCATTGCTGCTCAAAGCCAGGCATCACACAAATACTGAAGACTAAAAGTAACGAGACAGAAGGGGCGAAGAGAGACAGAGAGAGAGAGATGATGGAGAGATATAAAAAATGTTTTTGTTTACAGGCCATTTCTGTCCATCTTTGTGGTGTATTACTCTTAAGTATGTCATCATTATGAGTATATCATGCTCTGTTCAATTAAGTTTTTCCATTAGGGAGCAAGAAGGGGTAGGACAGTAAAACTATGAATAAGACATTATCAGGATAATGGTGGGTTAATGACATATGTAACCAACACTTACACACAGAATATTTAGATGTAAAAAATACTATATCACCTTATGTTTTACATACTTCTGGATTTAAGCATTCTACAGACCTACGCATTATCAGAGAAACTCATACAGGAAGTCATACTTCATATAGTAAAAAGTTCACATTTGTAGGGACAGTGACAAAAGATTGGGGTATTGGAGGATGTATGAGAATGTAGGCATCAGGCTTCATTGCAATAATGACAACTGTAACATCCCATAAGGTTCACAGATAAATACTATGCTATCAGTCTAAAGACTATTACAAACCTAGCCAGCAAACAGAGGTCAGAATCAATCCCCAAACCTTGTGTCTCTAAAGTGAAGACCTTAACCATTATGACAACCTCACCCCAAAGGTGTACATCACATCCAGCAGCCTACTAAACATGTAGGAGTAACTGTCTTACAATAGGGCTATCACTATGTAATTTTATAGCACAGCAGGATTAATCACATTTGCTTAATGATATAACATTATATGGCCAATTGAACCAAATCAACTGTGTCAAGAAAACACATAGTCAAAGGTATGGGCATGATTATTTATTTATTTATTTTTTGTAGAAAGAAGACTGTTGCAGATGATGGTTAAGAATAGGAGAGTTACGAGGTTAGGGGTTAGGTAGGTAGGGTAGGTTAGATAGCAGGTGTAGACATACAGGACATTTAAGAGAGACAAGGATGGCGATGGACACAAAAGATTGGGGACATCATGCTTGGGGTTTGGTAGGGGACATCGTAGGTTCATCTGTATACAGCATGAGCACAGTGAGAATCTAATGCTCACCTTCAGAACTGTCAGCACTGACTCCTGCCATGGATCCCTGGGTCAGTACTGGACAGGGCATCAACCTTGCAATTTGATGCAAGATGTTCTCTACTCTGTCAATTCAGGCACTGAGACCATCTCTCCATAATGTCCTCCACCAGCCCTGTCAGCTTCTGATGGATGATAAAATCATTATCTGCACTAGTATTACTCCCAGTGGTATCACTGCTCCAGCCCCTGGGGCAGAACTACCTGATGTACTTGGAGCAGGTAGTGCAGGAATTGTAGAGGCCATGCTGACAGGCTGGTCAGGGTTGCGCTGGGTGTCTGTGCTGCAGCCACCTCTGGAAGTAATGGTCAGTCTACCTCCCTGTGCTGATGTTCATTTGCATTGCAGCAGCAGCAATGTTTCCACACAGAAAAAAAGTAGATGTAGGTTTGTGGGAGAGTAAACATATATACTAATGTCAATTTCATATAATTTTAATATTTCAAAATATAACCAAATTGACACATACATCTTTTAAACTTTGTCCCATTCACATATGATAAATCCTACATGTGTCATAAAACACATTAATCTCAGTGCTATTACACATATTAGGCAAACAGTTAGGTGACTATGGCAAATATATGCATTCCAAGTAAAGTCATCCATGTACAAAAAGGGAAAGTGTAGTGTTATTTAATGATTGCAGAAAATATATTTCATTTGCTATTCTGTACTAAAAGGTAATTACTGCTGCATGGAATTGAACCCATATACAGCTAAGTTGATTTACACATTGATTAATCCTAATCATTATAATAATAATAATTGATTAATGATCAAGAGCTATTGGAGCAGGTATGTATGGTTGATAGGGAGGTAAGGTATCCTTACTCAGTTGTGTGTGTCTCAGGCTCATATGGACCGATGCCCTAAAATTTGGAAAAATTAGTTAAATATCTGGCATATTATGATCTTTCTTGCATTCATACCTGAGTCATACTTACCCTGTACCTCTCTGAGGAGTGCCAGTCTTTCCTGATGTCTCTTCTTGTTTCTATGTCTTCATCAGCTATACAGAAAAGAAAACAGAAAAACAGGAAGCATAATAAAAACATGCATTGTCCGGCCAGTCAGTGATATCGTATTGGCTGGTGATCGGTCACTGTGTTTACACAACGAAGGGGTATCAGCAGTTCTAATGTCTGCCTCTCATGTATTCAGGAGGTCCTGCCTGCACCTCTTCATGTCACCAGTGTCTGGAATGCCAGTTGGCCTGGAGACAGCTTTGGCCAAGCCATTCCAAGCCTCACCCTTGTACTGAGACCTGGTATAGTGCTCCTGCAGAAGCGTGTGGCTTAAGCACTTTAGAAGGAGTACCACAAAGATCCTAGACTCCTCTTGACCCCATCCTTATGTGCTACATTGAACACCACACTCACCTTTGCTTGCCATGTCTTCTGAAGGAAGTCTAAAAATATGGCACTGAATTGACACACAATTCGGATCTCACATGTACCAGACTATAAAAACAAAAACAAGAATCCATCTATAAAAGCCAAAAAAACAAAAACAAAATGATTTTGTAGATGCAAGAAAAGTTGAAAACTGTTTTAATAACTGCTTCTGCTCACTACATATACTGTGAAACAGACTGTGCACAGAAAAGGACAACATTGACAGCTATATTTGCACAGTAGAAAGCAGACAAATGGCCTACCTGAGAAATTGGGTATGAGTGCTTCAAACTACACTGTAGGTGTGTGAAATAGGGCAGTGAAACTTGGCCATGCATGATGCTCAGTACATTTACGCATGTTCCACTGTGAATTCATCAAATATTTTTCATTGATGATATCTGATTAACATTTAACCTGATATATTGTCACCTCTGGCCATGCTGTTTAGTATGTCATATGGTAATCATACATGTACTCTTATGACAGACAGATACGACATAACATTTTCTATAAAGCTGGTAATAATCACAGTTGTTTATAGATGCATTTATTTAAACTGTGACATAAATGGTTCGGGGACATACTTCGGGCACCTAGGACTTGAACTGCTACACTCTCTTTATTAACTGCTAATGCCACAGGAAAACATAGATTTTCAACTTTATAGTCTGAAATATAAAAAATTCAATATGAATGGAGAAACCTGTATGTGTTTAGTTTTAAATTGCTGTTGTGTTACGTTAATGGGCTTATATATATTTAGAGGCAATTATGCATTGCTGTAAAACAGTTTCCATTCATTGATTTCATTGATTTCAGAGATCTCAATAAAACCTGTTGAGGAAGATTCCATACATACTTGACTGATATACTGACCAAGATACACATAATGATAATAACTGTGATGAGTCAGACTTTATCCCAATAAATACTGGTAACATACATCTGCAAGTGTAATTTAAGTTAACTATGATCACTATTATGCTTGATATGTTTCACATTGAGTATAGCTGATTTATTTAGCATTGATTACAAAGACATGTAGACATACAAAGACATACAAAGAAACACAAACGGAGGGGGTGTATCCATATTCATCAAGGATACCTACACCTCCAGGCTAGTGGCGCAGCATGGTACCTCTGAGATCATCCATGTGCAACTAAGATTGGGAAAATCTGCAATGCAAATTGTGGCCTGCTACAGATCACCCTCCATGACCCATGACCACCACTCTGCCTTTCTGGAGACACTGGAAAACATGAAGGTCCTACTGAACACCCTGATATTGGGTGATTTCAATTACCCTACCATTAACTGGAAAAACTACTTGAGTACAAACTCCCAGGTTCAGAGCTTACTGGAATTTAACAATGCAAACACCCTGGATCAGCTAGTAAACTCCCCTACCAAAGATGAAAACGTATTGGACCTGGTCATCACCAACATGGGCGACAGGTGTTCCGCACCGGAGGTCAACCTGTCACTGGTTAGATCAGACCATAAACTAATAACTCTGGATGTCCACACCCCACCACCCCCAACCAAGGAAACTACAGTGAAAAACTTTTCTAAAGCAAACTTCACCTTACTTAAGACAAAGGTGGTAAGTTTCACAGCCCCCATGCTAAAGAATAATGCTGCCCAAGATGCAGAATCCTTTACAAATGCACTCTATGAGCACCTACAAAGATGCTTGGATCGTGCCATCCTTAGTAAAACCAAGACTCACTCCCCTAAGAGAAGGAAACCAGTCTGGTGGACCCCTGCCATAAACAGGTTATACAGTAAAAGGAGGAAACTAGTTCAGAAAAAAAGCAAATCCCAAGAAGGAAAGACATCCCTGATCAGTATTAGTAAGAAGCTAAGGTCCCCCATAAAATCATCCAAGGCTAACTTTGAAAGTAAAATAGCCAAGGATTCAAAAGATAACCACAAAGCCTTCTTTAGCTATGTCAAGAATCTAAGTGGCAACTCGCAGATATGCTCTGAGCTAGTGCAAAATAACACAAAATATACTGAACCTACTGATATTGCCAACATCCTGGCAGATCGATTCAGTGCAAACTTCACCCCCTTCTCACCTCCAAAAGGGCCCACACAATACCAGAAAAGTGTAGTGTCCCAGAAATCACAGATGCACAGGTGAAAACAGCCCTTTCAAAAGTCAAAAACACAGCATCAGTGGTGCCAGATGATGTCCCAGGATGTGTCTTGCACGAACTACAGAACAAACTAACCCCTCACCTAAACACGCTGTTCAACCTCAGCCTCTCCACAGGCTACATGCCAATTGAATTGTGCACAGCAATGGTTATTCCACTCCACAAAGGAGGGGCCACATCTGACCCTGGTAACTATCGCCTCATAAGCCTGACTTGTCTGGTCTGCAAGGCTATGGAGCGCATCATCATGGAACTCATTAACGAAGACAATAGGAACCTCCAAACACTTGACCCGAACCAGTTTGGCTTTGTTAAGGGCAGATCATGCCTACTAAACCTGGCTGACTTCTTTGAGACAGTCACCAAGGCCATAGAGGAGTGAAAGGTGGTTCATACAGCCTACCTTGACCTCGCCAAGGTGTTCGACACCATTCCTCACTCAGGTATTATAGAAAAACTCACCAGCCTGAACATAAACCCCGACATCACAAGATGGGTTGCCAACTGGCTTATAGACAGAACTCATGCGGTAAGAATAGCAGGCACCAGGTCCGACTCTAATCCAGTCACAAGTGGTGTCTCGCAAGGCTCGGTCCTGGGAGCCCTACTGTTTGGCATATACTTCTCAGAAGTACAGGCAAACACAGGAGGACTATGGCTAACCAAGTTCGGCAATTACTGCAAACTGGGAGCCATAACTGACTCTCCATCTGACATGGACTTCCTCCAAAAAAGGCCTTACTGAGAAGGAAATCTGGTGTCAGACTCATGGCCTCAAGCTAAATGCCAAAAAATCCATAATCATCCCATTTGGGAAAAACAAAACACCCACAAACTGCCACATAGGTGGCAGCCTCGTTAATACAGAAGAGGTAATATGATATCTGGGGACCCAGGTAGATAGTAATCTCTCCTTTGACAATCATATTGCCAAAGCAGTTAGAAAATCCTTCTATGTGGCCCATCTAATTACTAAAGGGTTCGCATCTAGAAATAAAGAGGTTATAGTGCCCCTCTACTCGTCACTCATCAGACCTATCATAGAGTACAATGCCCCATTTGGGATGTAACTCACAAGACACTTCCAACAGCTGGAAAGACCACAAAGGTATCTCACCAAGAGGATTACTGCCCTCAAACGTATGTCCTATGCAGACCGACTGAAAAACTCCAGCTGTACTCAGTGGCATATCGCTTACTCAGAGGTGATCTCTGCCTGACTTACAAACTCATGTCCAACTCAGAATTGATGGACATGCTCCACCTAAAGAAATCCAAGTCGCTGCGAGCCTAGTGAGCTAAACCTCGCCACAACGATAAATAGAACATGCTGGAGGGATAGATTCCTGTCACAGAGATTCCCCATGCTTTGGAACAAAATTCCTAACTGCATTAGACAGAGCCCCTCACTAACACTCTTCAAGAGAAACCTTGACGAGTGGATGGGTAACAGAAATTACACCCCTGGGATCACTTCATTGGCTCTGCTTGACAGAGGCTCAGTTAATTAATTAATAGGGCTGCAAAAGCCAACACACTCTGGCTAGGCTTATAAATGTCCTCGGGCAGATAGCCTAGTACCTACCTATGAAACTATGTGTTGCACATTTCATTTTGCAGCTTGGCAGTCATAGTCATTCTCAGTTACTAATAAAATGTATATGATAATTGTTATTCTGACCCTCTCAATAAAACTATATGTAATCTGGATTTGAATTCTGCATTACCTATGCTGTTATTCACAATTTAATGCATTAACACATTTCACTACAGAGAATGTTATGCAAAATTATCTTTAATTTGGATTTGAACCCTGCATTACCTCTGCTGTTACTTCAAACTTACAGCATGAGCACCTTTTGCCATAGCGAATGTTACTTAATAGGTGTACTTTCTTCAGTTAATACTGTCCACAGTGCTGATAGAAGCACACCAATGCCATCCTCATTTGCACTACTGATGGAAGCCCAAATTACATTTTTGAGTTTTTGCCTCCAGACATGAACTGGCAGTCACTGCTAGTGACAGCTGGCAGTTAATAACACAATGCCACAAATTGCACAAAGGCATCACCAATAAATACATAAATAAGTAATGTACAATTAAGAAAAAGAGAACAAAGATATCTAGAACTGAACCCAGCACCTACAACATTAGCCTGATAAATTGAATTATTTAACAGTGTTTGCTACATGATTACACTTTTTGTAGAAAAGGCCACACAGAGATTCCATAAGATCATTTTATATGCAGTATATACAAATAAGAATTACATTGTTTTCAAAGAAATGTATAACTGTCATGATTACTACTTCAAACATGTTTCAAATATTATGAAGTAATTGTATTTCTATATTCATTATGTTACTATTGTATTTCCTCACACTTTAGTAAATAGCATATTTGTCACATTATGCAACATAAAATGTGTTATTACTATTTACAATAGTTCAGGTTCCAGCAACAAAACATTTGCATAATTATGAGTAGTACATTTAAAATATATGACAGCTGGAATCAAATCCTACATTATTGCTATTTCTCATATATTTGTGCATTAATATGTTGAGCCACAAAAGCAATTAAATGATCACTGTTATGCTTAACACAACTCACACAAAGTATAGTTAAGATATTTAGATTTTATATTTCATGATAAAAGTTGACAGTTATATACCAAGATCAATTCCTAATAAAATATTATTGACAATTGCTATTCTGAACCCCTCAGTAAAAGTATAATATGTGTTTGAATCTTGTATTTCTTATGCTGTTATTCACAACTTAATGCATTAACAGGGTTAGCCGAAAGTTGTATAGCAGGTGTATTTTATCACTGAGTACTGTCTGGGGTGTTGAAGTATACTAGTGGCAGTTTCATCTGCACTACTGATGGCATTCTAAAATAAATTTTTTGAGTTTTTGTTTTAGGAAGTGACTGCTAGTCACTGCTCTCAGTAACTGACACACAATTCTAAGCTTTGTACAAAGAATGATGCCAACAAAAGGAAAATGTATCTTGTATGATAATTTCTCAACTCTGTGGTCATCACTATGAAAATGTGGGCATTAATGATACCCAATTTCACACAGACACCACCATATCTAGATTAGTACTTTGAAACCATGACATTAACATGAAATATCCAGAACATTATCAGTATGTGTCACATACAGAGAGGTATTTAAGATGCACAGACAGTGAGGCACATATACTCAAGATATGGCATTGTATCACTTTACATTTATGGATCAATATACCCATTTTCTCAAAGTTGTTCTTTGTCATTTTACAGTGTATGTCTGCATGAATGTGTTATTTGCATCGGGTAACCTAAGAAATTATGTCACAGTAAAAACAACTGTATGCAATACAAGAGTGTGTTCTTTCCTTTCTCTTGTGAACATTAGTCTCTTTTGATACATTTGTAAAATAATTGCATTATGCTTTGCAATTATTTAGAAATGCACTGTTTGTATATTTAAGTTTTATGTAATTCATGTAACTTAACACACTTTGTACTCAGAGGCACATTTACCACTTAAGCATATATTCATAAATATGGTATAATATCTGCTAAGTAAGTCAATGTAAAATCAAACTTCTTTCATAAATATACTCCTCCTGACAAACCCTCTGCAAGTGTACATCAAAGTGGCAGGAGCAATAAACACTTAATTAGTCATACTCTACTGCTAATTAGCCAGCCCCACTTCTCAATACTCATTCTTGTGCTGCTAGGGCATGTGCACTGCATTGTGTAGGTCCTCTCACCATGTCTACCTGCCCATCACTTCAAGCAGATTGAGTGAACTGTTACTGATAATGAGCTGATTCCTGATTTACGTATTCACCATTTCCAGAGGGGTTAATCTGCACTACATAAGCACAAACTGGGACTATGGAACTGGTATCATAGTAGGAAAGACTGTTTAGATTCTATGAATGAATTAGCATAAATTTCCCCTCAAATGTGCAGTGCACAGATGGAGAGAAATAGCTCCCTTCTGTCTGCACTCCAAGCCAGAGATGAGCAATGCTTCTCACTGACCTTGGGGCTAGCTATCCCTGACCAACTAGAGATCTGTGGTATTGCAGTATTGTTATGTTTAAACAGGATTCTGACTTAGATGCATTCAGTCATATGCCCATAGATGGTAGTTTCATACCACTGAATCCTCAGCCAAGTACATGCACCAAATGTCTAAACCTGCAGTTCTACTCATACTAGGTAGGATTACTAGTATGACAACAAATTAAAACTAACCTGTCTCATGATGGTCTAAGTTACTGTTGTTTGACTGCTCCACTTACATTATTTTTGGTGAACTTTACTACAAATCCTGTCAAGTTATGTGATAGTTTTTTACAAGTAGCACTTACACAATTCTGATGTCGTAATCTTTTGCAGAGGAAATTGACTGGCATCTATATTTTTCCCATTTGTGATGATATAGAAGGTCTAGCACTTCTTAGAGGAATGACCTAATGTTATATGCCTTTATAGATACAGGATGTGAACATTTTATATTAAATTATATTAGAAGTAGCAATCTGAAAGTTACATTTTATACACAAATCTATGTTAAGAAAACCACAATAACAAAAAACTTTAAAGTAAAAAATAGCAAATCAAAGTCATGGATCCCAGAGTAGCTCACCAGATTTATTAGAACTTAATACTTTGGCATGAGGCCTTCAAAGAGTATAAAATACAGAATTTTCATCCCATCTTAAATATCATAAAAAATTAAACAATTAACCAATTAACCAAGCATTCAAATCACATATTTCCAATTGCACTCTTTGTTGAACCCAAAGGGTTCCAAGGTGTTATACTTTAAAATAAAGAAAGTTTCTTTTTTTAACAGTTTATCCTTAATATTTACACATTCCCCTAAACACACTTCTACTTTTTCTGAAATGCATCCCTTCAAACATTCTGGTTTAGCATTGTGTGCAGATGCAAAATGATATCCTAGGGCCTATTTAAACTGTGAGCTTTGGCCAGCTAAGACCTGCATACAATCAACTGAACGCATAAGTGGAGTTAAGTAAATTTTTATCTGCACTTTTATCAAATAATACACGATTTAAAGTAATTTGTTTGTGTTGCATTGAGCAATATCTAGCTGGAAGTTGTGACTGTTTTTTCAGTAGGTCTTATACAAGTGGTATTTTCAGTTAAGGCTTGTTAAAAAAACTGCATAGCCAGTGATAAGTGGGTGGGGGTAGTTTACTTCATTGTTATTCAGTTTTTGTCTTATACAAGTGGTACAGTGAATTATTTTCTGTTTAAACTGTGAGCTTTGGCCAGCTAAGACCTGCATACAATCAACTGAACGCATAAGTGGAGTAAGTAAATTTTTATCTGCACTTTTATCAAATAATACACAATTTAAAGTAATTTGTTTGTGTTGCATTGAGCAATATCTAGCTGGAAGTTGTGACTGTTTTTTCAGTAGGTCTTATACAAGTGGTATTTTCAGTTAAGGCTTGTTAAAAAACCTGCATAGCCAGTGATAAGTGGGTAGGGGTAGTTTACTTCATTGTTATTTAGTTTCTGTCTTATACAAGTGGTACAGTGAATTATTTTCTGTTTAAACTGTGAGCTTAGGCCAGCTAAGACCTGCATACAATCAACTGAATGCATAAGTGGAGTTAAGTAAATTTTTATCTGCACTTTTATCAAATAATACATGATTTAAAGTAATTTGTTTGTGTTGCATTGAGCAATATCTAGCTGGAAGTTGTGACTGTTTTTTCAGTAGGTCTTATACAAGTGGTATTTTCAGTTAAGGCTTGTTAAAAAACCTGCACAGCCAGTGATAAATGGGTGGGGGTAGTTTACTTCATTGTTATTCAGTTTATGTCTTATTTAAACTGTTTAAACTGTGAGCTTTGGCCAGCTACGACCTGCATACAATCAACTGAATGCATAAGTGGAGTTAAGTAAATTTTTATCTGCACTTTTATCAAATAATACACGATTTAAAGTAATTTGTTTGTGTTGCATTGAGCAATATCTAGCTGGAAGTTGTGACTGTTTTTTCAGTAGGTCCCCACCCACCCTCCCTGTTTTTGTCTTGGCGTTAATCTTGGTGGCTTTGAAACTGCCCACCCCACTTGTAAGTTTGAACTTGGATACTCCTCCTGGGCCCATCTCATTTGCTTACTCAAAAAAAAAAAATGTATCTGCTTTTATTGTATTTGTGTTTTTTCCTACTTTATTTTGCTTTTGTGTCATCTTAAAAGTACTCAATTGTATTTATTACTGCTTGGTGTAACTCATACTAAGCCTTTTAGTTTAAGCACTTGTGCTTCAGACCAGTTGTTTTACATTAAGAAGGTTTGTGGTCTGCACTGTAGTGGCAGGACAGGTAGCTTACAACTTTCTAAGCTGGGAACTGCTGATTGGGGGCTCAGTGTCTGTTATTCTAAAAGTGTATTAATTCTGGTTTAAGCACTTGGGCTTCAGGCCGGTTATTTTACATTAGGAGGGTTCGTGGTCTGCACTCTTGTGGGAGCAGAGGCTGGACTCTGCCCTTCTGAACTGGGAATTTCTGGTTAAAGGCTTATAGTGCCTGCATATTTGAACTGCTTCTTACTGAAATTGGTACACCTTGTTTGCTGTAGCATAGACTACATCCAGGCCTGCTGAATCTAGCTTTGTTTGTATAACTTGAGCACTAATCCAGGCATTCTTTAAAGTATTCAATTGTATTTATTACTGCTTGGTAGTAACTTGATTAAAGTGTAGCTATCATTCTAAGTCTTTTGGATTAAGCACTTGGGCTTCAGACCAGTTGTTTTACATTAGGAAGGTTTGTGGCCTGCACTGTGGTGGCAGGACAGGTAGCTTTCCATCCTTCTAAGTTGGGAACTGCTGATTGAGGGCTCAGTGTCTGTTATTCTAAAAGTGTATTAATTCTGGTTTAAGCACTTGAGCTTCAAGCCAGTTATTTTACATTAAGAGGGTTCGTGGTCTGCATTCTTGTGGGAGGAGAGGCTGGACTCTGCCCTTCTGAGCTGGGAATTTCTGGTTAAAGGCTTATAGTGCCTGCATATTTGAACTGCTTCTTACCGAAATTGGTACACCTTGTTTGCTGTAGCATAGACTAGATCCAGGCCTGTTGAATCTAGCTTTGTTTGTATGCTTGTTGTTTGTTTGCTTGTTATTTCCCTGAAATGCTAATTCCACCTAAAACGTGGCTTTTCAGGGCTTCTGTGGATCCCTAGTGATATCTGCATTGCTTACTGTACTTATTTCCTTGTTTCACTTGAAAGAAAGTTACTGTTTGTCATTTTTGCATTTAAGTTACCTGCAACACATTGCATTTAAGTTACCTGGCACTTGCTCACTAAAGCAATTATATAAGTCAGCACTAAAAAATTAAAAGCACTATACCCTCACAAACTCACCTTGAGTACCTTGTTCCCCATTGGCCCTTTTTTCAATTATAAAGGAATTCCCGATACTATTCTAGCATGTCCAAAGGTCAGTTGTCAATCTCCTCTCCGGTCCAGCTGGTGAATCTGGGAATCTTGGGGCAATGTTATAACTGCCTCATGTACACAGACAACCCTCTCCTCCTCCCAACAAATTCCAACACATGTGAGAGATGCAACCAAATAGCCAAACTGGAGGCTAAGCTCTCTCAACTCAGTACTGGTGTAACCAGTCAGGAGGAGAAGGAAACCAGACTCACTACAATTCCAGTCTCACATAGACCTACCACGACAGCAAACCAAACACATAAACACACAAAAACATACTCAGAGGCTCTAAATAAAAATCTGCCTAAGCAGCAGAGACCTCCAAAGCAGACACCCAAGCAACCGCTACCCCAAAACAAAACACGTGCAACACATTGCTCACAAAGCCAGTGTGCCGAACAGTCACAGCCCTTAATGCTAAACAACACACCTGATACACTTGTAATAGGTGACTCTATCATCAGGCACACTGACGTCCCACTCATCAGGCTGAACAAGGAGAAGGTCACGGTGAGCTGCCTGTCGGGCACTAGGATCCACCACATAACACAAGCACTCAGGTCACACCAAGGCAAGTACAAATATGACTCAGTCATTGTCCATGTTGGTGTGAATGACCTGAGATGTACCTCACTAGACTACATGAAAAGAGACATAGAGGAGCTCTCTGAGCATGTAGCCCAGGCTGGTATGACCCTGACTTTGAGTAGCATCTTACCCTCACCAAGAATGATGCCACAATATGAAGACAAGATGATCAATTTCAACAACTGGCTTAAGTATTGGTGTCATTCAAAGTGGATCCAATGCCTGTCAGCCTGGGATGACATGCTCGACAAGCCACGATGCTTTGTTAGGGATGACTTGCACCTATCACCCCTGGGCTTTCAAATATTGGCAAAGGCTCTTGCTACCCCCATAGTGCCTTTTTTAGGCAAGGCTCAAAAGACAAACCCACCTCCATAGGTATCACAAGGGATAAGAAACTAAGAGTAGTGCTACTCAATGCCAGAAGTCTAAACCTCAAGATGCATGCACTCAAAACTCTCCTTAGCATGGAGAACATCGATATCTGTGCAGTAACAGAAACCTGGTTCAAGACTCACGAGATCACCCCAGCACTACCAGGTTATACCTCATACCAAGCTTTTCAGCCCCAAAACTTGGACTGAACCACAAAAGGAGGGGGAGTATCAATATTCGTCAAAGATACCCAAACCTCCAGGTTGGTGGCACAGCAGGAAGCATCAGAGACTATCCATGTGCAACTAACAGTGGGTAAAACTGCCTTCCAGTTTATAGCCTGTTACAGACCACCCTCCCAAACCCAGGAACCCCACTCAGCCTTCCTGAGAACACTGGAAAATATGAAGGTCTCTCCAAACACCATTATATTGGGTGACGTCAACTACCCAAACATAGACTGAGAGCATTACTTTAGCTCCAACACCCTAGCCCAAAGGTTCCTAGAATTTATAAACTCAAATGCTATGGAACAACTTGTTACCACTCCCACAAGAGGGGAAAACATACTGGACCTGATCATCACCAACATGGGGACTCTATGCTCCAGACCAGAAGTGTATCCCTCACTGGTAAGATCAGACCATAAACTAATCTCACTGTATATTCACATCCTGACCACACCCCCCTTGCCAGAAAACCACAGTGAAAAACTTCTCTAAAGCAAATTTCACACTCCTCAAAACCAAGGTGGAATCTTTCAAAGCCCCCGGGCCTGTGGAAAATACGGCCCAGACCGCAGAATCCTTTATAAACGCATTCTATGAACACCTTCAGGAATGCATGGATCATGCAATCCCAAATAAAACCAAGACCCAATCCTTCAAAGGCAGATGTCCTGTCTGGTGGACCCCAGCCATAAACAAACTATACAATAGAAGGAGGAAGCTACTACATGATAGAGCAAAATCCCAAAAAGGGAAGGCATCTCTGATCAGTATTAGCAAAAAACTACAGGCACTCATAAAATCGTCTAAGGCCAGCTTCGAGAGAAAAATTGCACAGAACACTAAGGATAATCACAAGGCTTTCTTTAGTTATGCTAGGAACCTGGATGGGAATTCCCAGATATGCCCAGAATTAGTCCAAAATGACAAAAAATACACTGAACCCACAGACATTGCCAACATCCTAGCTGACAGGTTCAGCGCAAACCCCCCCCCCACCAAAAGGGCAAATATCTATCCCAGCAGAGTGCTGCCCCCCTGACATCTCAGATGCTCAGGTAAGAGCCGCCCTCTCCAAAGCAAAAAACACAGCATCAGTGGGACCAGACAGTGTCCCAGGCTGCGTCCTACATGAACTCCAAGAAGAGCTAAACCCAAACATAAAACTACTGTTCAATCTCAGCCTTACTACAGGTTATGTACCCAAAGAGCGGCATACAGCAACAGTGGTCCCTCTCCACAAAGGTGGTGCCTCAATGGATCCTGGAAACTATCCAATATAAGCCTGACTAGCTTGGTCTGCAAAGCTATGGAAAGGATCATCATGGACCTCATAAATAAAGATATTGGGGACCTACAGACACTGGATCCTACTCAGGTTGGCTTTATTAAGGGCAGATCCTGCCTCTTAATCCTGGTAAATTTCTTTGAAACAGTCACCAAGGCCATTGGCAAGGGGAAGGTGGTCCACACAGCCTACCTGGACCTCGCAAAAGCCTTCGATATAATACCCCACTCGGGCATTATAGATAAGCTCACCAGCTTAAATATAAACCCCTATGTCACTAAATGGGTTGCAAACTGGCTCAAGGACAGAACCCACATGGTTAGAATTGCTGGAGCCATGTCAGACTCCAAACCAGTTACAAGTGGCATCCCACAAGGCTCAGTCCTGGGACCTCTTTTGTTCGGTATATATTTCTCGGAGGTACAGGCCAACACGGAAGGACTGTGGCTGACCAAGTTCGCAGGTGACTGCAAACTAGGCACCATAATCAACTCTCCAGCCGACACAAGCATCCTTCAAAAGGGCCTCATAGAAACGGACAACTGGTGCCAGAGCCATGGCCTTAAGCTAAATGCCAAAAAGTGTATAGTCATTCCCTCTGGCAAAAACAAAGTGCCCACAAATTACCACATAGGTGGCAATCCATTAAGTACAGAAGAAGTAATTAGGGACCTGGGGACCAAAGTTGATAGCAATCTCTCATTTGACAACCACGTGGCCAAAGTGGTTAGAAAAACATTTTATATAGCCCACCTAATCATGAAGGGATTCACATCTAGATCAGGGGAGGTCATCGTGCCTCTTTACTCATCCCTCATCAGGCCCATAACTGAGTACAATGCCCCTTTTGGGATGTACCTTACCAGACACCTGCAGCAACTGGAAAGACCCCAAAAGTACCTCACCAAGAGGATCAAAGGTCTCAAACAGATGCCATATGCTGCCCGGTTAAAGAAACTCCAGCTCTACTCAGTGGCATACCGCCTGCTCAGAGGCGATCTGTGCCTGATGTATAAAGCCTTGTCCAACCTGGAATTAATGGACATGCTGCACCTCAGAAAATCCAAATCCCATCGAGCTACATGCTCAAGAGACTTGAACCTCAGCACTGAAAGAAGTAGGACATGCTGGAGGGACAGATTCTTAACCCAGAGGCTCCCTTCACTCTGGAATAAAATCCCAGTCCAGGTTAGGCAGAGTCCCTCATTGACTCTCTTCAAGAGGAATCTTGATGAGTGGATGGGGGATCGTATGTTTACCCCGGGGTCTCACTTCTGTGTCACTGTTAGACAGAGGCACAGTATACTAACCTCGAAAAAGGGCATAGCAAAATTAATTTAAAATGGGTGGTGAAAGCCAAACACACTCTGGCTAGGTTTATAAATGCCCTAGGGCAGATAGCCTAGTATGAACCTATGAACCTATGAATCTATCTACCTTTTGATTTTTGATGTCTTGACTGTGTTCTTGCAGGTGAGTTTTGAAAGCTCTGCCTGTCTTTCCTATGTAATATAAATTACAGCTGCATCTCAAAGCATAAATTACTCCCTCAGTATTGCATGTATAAGTTTCTCTAGGGGTAAACTTAACATTATTTATTTATGGAAATGTATTCACTATGTGCTTACAAATAGAACATTTATTACAAGTTTTTGTGCATGTATTATTATTAATAAAGTTAGTATCTATAGTGACATCTGTTGGTAAAAAAACGGTTATATACCACGTCTGCTAAATTCCTACTTCTCTTACAGGAAACATTAACATGTTTTTGCAACAAAAATCTCAGCTCTTTATCTCTTATTACCATTGCCCAATACTTTCAAACTTCCTTTACTATATTATCTGATAAGATGTTAAAAGTGGTAACAAAATATACCTCCCTGCCTTCTTCTCCATTATTCTTCTTATTGCCTTTATAATCCATTCATTATTCGTTATTATTTTTAGCCAAACACACTAAAGCATTCTTTTCAACTTTCTCGGCTTTTTTATATCTATCTTTTAATATTTTCTCTTTGGATTCTATCACCACATTAATATCATACCCCTTTTCCAGGAACATGTTCTCTGTCAATTATAATTTCCTTTCAAATGCACTATCAAAACTACATAATCTATTTATTCTTAGAAATTCGTTGTATGGCAATACTAAAATTAAGTGTTGTGGATAGCAACTTGTACCAAACAGAAAAGAATTATTCTGATCAAATTTTCTATGAATAGTAGTATCAAAACAATTAATATCTATATCTAGAAACACAACTTCTTGTTCCATTTGGATGCCATTAAATTTGAAGCCAAAAGTACTACTTTGCAGATCATTTACAAAAAGTTGGGCTTCTTCCATATTCCCTTTACACAAAAATATGAGATCATCAATAAATCTAAAATACTGCACTACCTGCGATTTATAAAAATCATGTGTGTGTATGTATATATATATATCTATATATATATATATATATATATATATATATATATATATATATATATGTATATATATATATATATATATTCAGCATCAAACTTTGCCGTTACAATGTTGGCATTCATAGGGGCAAATGTTACCCCCCATTGCCATTCCTTGTAGCTGATAAACATCACAATTAAATAGAAAGTAATTATTTTTAAGGCAAAAGACCACTTGTTCAATCATAAAGTGGGCTAATGGAGAGTCTTCCAAATAATAGAAACGTGTTCTCACTCCATCATTATGTTTTATATTGGCATACAAGCTTTTGACATCCAGGCATAGCCAATACATGTTATTATTCCAAACATTTTTACTAATTTTATACAAAAAAAAATAGGTTTTTAAATATTCATGCAACAAAACACATATATTTTTCAGGAAGTATTTTTCAGCTGAAACTATTGGTCTATTGAATCCCTTTATGCATCTTGGGCAGACAGTAGACCAAAGCTATACATGTATTGTCTGCACCAAATTTCTTTATTAAATCATTACTAGAAAAGTATCCTAAATGCAGGCCTTTCTGAAGCAAAATGTCATATTCTTTTATAGCTTAATAATATTGTTACAAATCAAATTTTTCATACACTTCATTGTCATCCAAATGAGCAAGACACATTTTTATATATTGCACATGATTCAAAATGACAATTTGGCTCCCCTTATCGGATCATTTATCTACTAATCTTTTATCAGCACGCAATGCTTTAAAAGTTAACCATTGCGCTCTAGTCAGGTTATATAATATCTTTTCTTTGTCTCGAATAAAATCAAAATACAATTTTTCCACCACAAAATTCAAGGTAAAAATAAAGTTTTGTATGTTTACATTT
The DNA here is from genome assembly GCF_019279795.1 of Protopterus annectens. Taxonomy (NCBI): domain Eukaryota; kingdom Metazoa; phylum Chordata; order Ceratodontiformes; family Protopteridae; genus Protopterus; species Protopterus annectens. The sequence goes on along the minus strand of NC_056725.1, from coordinate 130,449,316 downwards.
AAAAAAGGAGGCATGAATGAGGATTTACCCTGAATTATTTCAGTATTCAATTTACTGTAAGCGTTAATTACATCTTCACAAAAATCATCCTCGTGTGAAACACATGAATAAAAATATTCATTTAGATGCTCATCAGAATTCTGCACTTGATCATTATTTTGTTTACTAAAGTAGTCAATAAAATGTAATTTCATGCTTAATTGGAATGATTCACTTTTTAATACATGTAAACTAGGCAAAGCTGCAGGTATAAATTTCAGCCCTAAATTTAGGACAGAAATTGCCATTTCAGAGACATGCAAACCTGACAAGTTAAGTACTAAACTTTTTTCATTATTAAAGTCACACCTTCTAGTCCCATTTAGTTTTTTGTTATTTCTTCTGGTATAGTAACCATTTTTTCATTTTCCCCAGTCATTACGAACTCTTTTCTTTCCTTGGGGTTGATTTCCAGTGCCTTTCCGAAAACGATTATTGAAGTCCACCGAGTTTTGTGCTGCTGGCAGTGGTGGATAATCTTCACTGTCGTTCTCTCCCTCCATAGTGGCATCAGTCTCTTCCTTTTTTGATTTCTCCAAGTCTTTTGGGTTTCTAATACCATGACGGGAATGGACCCCATTCCTAAGTCAGAGCACGATTAAAGTTCATGAAATTAGTATTATTTCACTCTTTGATGTTAGCCAAAAGTGCTCTTTGCAGTACCCGCAATGTGCCCAGCAATGACGCCTTCTGAAATTCATATGGCGTTACATGAATTGGTAACATATCTAAATATAATTGTAAATTGTTTTTTATAAGACCAGTTGATCCTACTACTATTGGAACTGTCTGGGTATCTTTCTTCCACATGGCTCTCCTTTCTGCCTGCAGATCAAGGTATTTTATGACTTTATGTCTCTCTTTACACAAGACACTATAGTCACTAGGTGTAGCAATTTCAATGATCAATGTTACTTTTGTCTTCTTTTCTTGGATCACTATGTCCGGTTTTCTAGCATCTATCTTTTGGACTGTTGGTAATGGATGATCCCATGTGATGTAAACGTCATCATTTTCTATGATTGTCTGTGGCTCATGTTTTCAATGTTTTTCAGCCACTTCGATACCATAATGTTTGCACAATCTCCAATGTAGCAATCTCGCAACATCATTATGCCTTTCAGTATACAGTCCCTCTACCATTAGAGCATCAGAATCAGCAATAAGGTGTGTAACTATTTCCAACTCGGTTCCACAAAACCTACATATGTCTGTTTCTCCCACATGTTCAATGGACTTAGTAAACCAGCTTGTACGCAGCCCATTATCTTGGTCTGCCAATATTAACCTTTCATTTCTTGATGCAAATTCACCTCTCCTTAACCATTCCTGTGTTTGTTCTTGATCAACATTAGGCTCTTCCAGAAGTTTTTTATACTTGCAACTATATTTGTTTTTTCCACATTTCTTGCCTTCTCATCTGATCCTTCACCTTAGTCTTTCTTTTCTTTTTTAGCACATTCAGCTGCTGCCTGGTTTTTATCCACTTCTGGTTTGATTTCCATTCCTGCTTGACGTCGATATGCTTCTGCTAAATTAAGCAGAGATGTCATCTTAGATTTATTCTCCAAATGTTTCAAAACTTTCACCACATTTGGATCTTGTGAGGTTAATAGATATGTGTTGAGTCCCAGGATTGCAGATCTATACATGTAATCAATTTTAAGGAGGCACATCCCTCCTTCAGAACGGGCGATATATAATCTTGGTATACACTGATTTTTATAAATCATTTGGTGAGCATGAAGCATCCTTCTTGTTTTGATATCCAATCTATCCAACACTTTTTGGGGCCAGTCAATCACTCCAAAACTATAAATTAGGACAGGAAGAGCAAATTGATTTATAGCTTGGATCTTGTTCCTAGGTGTCAATGCTGTTTTCAGGATTAATTTAAGTCTTCTAAAGTACTCCTTACTAAGCCTTATTCACATTTGTTCATGTTTTATTGCTGATACTTCATCAATTCCCAAGTATTTATACACCCCCTATTGCTCAAGTTCTTTTATATCACATTCTTGTCCAAACTGATGTTTTTCTGGTGCTGCAATTTTACTTTTTTAAAGGTTACTTTTGCACATTTATCAAGACCAAATGACATTCCGATATCATCTGAAAAAGTTTTGACAACCTGCAGCTGTGCTTTCAGTTCCTCATCTGATGAGCTATACAATTTTAAATCATCAACAAAGAGAAGATGATAAGTCATTAGACTTTGTTGTTTTCAAGAAGCCAAAGTGTAGCCATGGCCTAGGCTGTTAAGTAAGCAGCTTAATGGGTTAATGCAAGATAGAATAACAAGGGTGACAGAGTTTCCCTGGAATATCCCCCTTTGAATTTTTATCCCTGTGATAATAATATGTCCTTTATCAAGGCTTAATAGCAAAGTGGTCTGCCACTGTTTCATGGTTACTGTAATGTAATCAATCAGTGTAGGGTGTATCTTATACATTTTTAAGCATTCTTTTATCCATGAATGTGGGATACTATCAAATGCTTTTTTGTAGTCAATCCATGCCATACTTAGGTCCTTCCCCTTCTTACAGTTCTCCAATATAACTTTGTTTAACAACAAATGGTCCTTTGTTCCATATGACTTTCTTTTAGTGCCTTTTTGTTCTACTGCCATAATTGAGTTTTCTTCAAAATGACTATAAACTCTGTCAGCGTCAATTCCCATGTATAGTTTGCATGTTGTCGGAAGGCAAGTTATTGGTCTATAATTTTTAGGGTAGCTTGCAGGTTCACTCTTAAGTAAGAGCATTGTTTTTCCTGTTGTTAACCAGTGTGGTGTGTGTTCGGGGTGCATATATACATAGTTCTTACCCATGGCTAAATCATCATGCAAAGAAGTAAATACTTTAAGCCAAAAGTTAGGTACTGCATGTGAGCCTGGGGTTTTCCAGTTAGAGGCTTTTCTCAACTTTATTTCAATCTCTTTAGTTGTTATTTCATCCTATTTCATATCCTGTACCTTTAAACTTCTTATTCTCTCTTTTACTTCTTCTATCCGTTTAGCATCTTTGTTATGTTCCACAGGATCTTCATAGATACTTCTACTAAATGTATCTACTTCCTCTTTTTTTGACTGTCTATCTATTCCTTTTACCTTATTTCCCAGTTCTCTATAAAACTTTTTTTGGGTCATCAATAATTTGTTTATTTTGTGTTTTTCCCTTATATTTATCGTTGTATCTTCTAAGTCTTTCCGCCTGTTTTTGTAATTTTTAGTTTGTTATCTCCAATAGTGCATAATAGATCCTGGTCTGCTCTAATACCATGCATTGCTTTAATCACATATATCTTTCTTAATATTTTCATTGATCTGTTCTGCTTTATAGTTTTCTCTATTCGATATTTCCATGATGGTATTCGCTGTTGCCCCCTCTTTTCCCTTGCTACCCTATGTTCCAGTGATAGAAGTTTATCAGGTATTAATTTAGCAGCACAGTAATATATTCTGTTTACTTCTGTTATATCGCATGGGTCTCTATGGACAGTGGTAATTACTGTGTTCACTTTTTTTATCAAGCTTCTGACTTTTGGGGTTTTATTAACCTTCTGCAGTCTATTTCTCTCATTGATCTTGATATATCTATATTTGTCTATTAAATCAAGCAACTCTTCTTTTACCTCCTTTTCTTCCATACTGAGGGTACATCCCTTGTTTTCCATTTCCTGTGGGCATTCTATAGAAAGTTCTATAGCATCTTCCTGTGGCATATTCTCTTCAATTTCATCCTGCGTCTCCTGTTG
>NC_056725.1:130435521-130438021 GCF_019279795.1 Protopterus annectens | reverse complement strand
TCACCAGGTGGGGCTTTTATTTGAATGTTTGCACAGTCTATAGCCCAAGAACCTCAGGGAAACGTTCTATGGCATAGAAATGTTACATGGTGGTAGCTCTCTCCACTGGAGTATGTGGAAAACAGATACGCTCCCTTTCATGTTGCAACATTGCAGTGAGAAACTGGTGTAATATTCTTGAGGCTTAGGCATCTGACACATCCAGTATTATCACCTGTGGGTATCTAAAAAAATGCCTGTAGCTAGTATATGTAATGCAAAACATACCTTGGTTTTCAGTGGGATGGGTTCTCTAGAATTTCTCCGAGGCCTCTGGTGAGGATGGAATAGGCTGACTATTTCCTCTAAGGTACCTCTGTCCGATCTGTAGTGCTCTAATATTTCAGTATCATGAAGGACATGGTAGGACAAACATAGTTTGAACCCTCTTCTCCTTCTAGGCTGAGGTCTGGCAGCAGCAGCACCTTGTCTGTTGCAGATACAAGATAATGATAGCGGCAGCAACCCCTAACGGTTTTCCAAGTGTCTTTGTGGCTGTATTCCAAGGAATATTGGAACTGAGGGTTAAAGGGATCATGGTATGTAGACACAGGTTTTACATGCATGCCTGGATCACTCTACCATGTTAATGTGCTTCATTAACATGCAATTCACCAACTTATGCCTTTGTTAGCATATTCTTCTGCTTACCTTTGTTTTGCAGCTGGATGCGAACTGCAGAGCTGTTTAATGAATACAGAATGCAGAGCTTGTTGCGCACATGTGCTTAGTGCAAAGTATAGGCTTTCATGATTCCTGGTTCTTGTGTGAGATGATAGAGAAATACATGGAGCAGTCAGGCAGACATGGGAAGTCTTCTGTAATATGATGTAACCCATAATGGTTTTATCAAAGTTAAGTCTGATATGGTTAACATTATAAGATTAATTGAGGCCATGACTTGCTTCCAGGAAATAAGCTTATCTGTCCATGTAACTTGCTTCAATGTGGATAAAGTTAAATTAAACAGTAATAATCTGGGTCTACAATTAGATATATGGTCATACAAAACAGATATGATTAAAAGAACTCTTATCCCAGTCATTCTCAATAAACACTGGAGTCCCTTAAGGATCTATCCTGGGGCCACTCCTTTTGTGGATCTTTTTCAGATGTCAAACCTGACTCCATTGTCTTGCTAAATGAGTATGTGACCATAAGGATGGGACAATTGTTACTCTGCTGACAACACTTCACTTCAAACTGCACTTAATGTGACATTCTAACAGTTCAGTAGAAATGACCTTACCTTCAGTGTCAAAAGACAAGCAGTATTCTGGTATTTGTCTCCTTCTCCCACCAACTTTTTTATATTTTGATGAGCAACAAATCAAAGCTGACAAAAATAGTAACAACATTTGTGTTCTTGAAGATGATGACCTTTAATTTGATAATTATATAGCTACTGCCATCTGCAAAGTATATTGAGTTGTCAGTCTGATCCTCCTTGGGGTCAAGAGCCATGTTAGGAAAGAAAGAACCGTCCTTCTTCCAGCCCTTATCAGACCAGTTAGATAATACCAGGCCCTGTTCTGAGATCTACTCACATACTGTGTGGTGAAGTTAAAAAAAGGTACAAAGATTTCTCACAAAGAGAAATGAAGAGCCTAATAGTTAAAGGTCACAGCAGCTTTCTTTCTCTTCTCTCTGGTCTCCTTGTTAAAGGACACCTATGCCTGACATGCATAGCATTAAATAACTCCTTAGTATTTGAAAGTACTGCTTGGGGAGTCCCTGCTGATCTGAACACAAAGAAGATACTTGGCCTCAATAAAAATTAAAATCAGCTGTACCACAAAATGTGATAACTTCATATCTCAGAAACTCCCCTCCTTATGAAATAAATTCAACCCTCAATCCATATCTAGGCAGTATGGGATCCCTGACATCTTTTATGTGCCAATATACTTTGAGCTTGTTCATCAAACCTACAAACCTATGAATATATTATATCAGGAGAGTAGGTGTGAAGCCCTCTTCCATGGGAGAGAAATGATTTGCCTCCCCTCACATTACAAAAAATGTTGATTTGAACTCCCTGAACTGAATAGGCTGCTCAGAAAATGTTGCACTTTAATGTATATTGTAGAGTTGTATTTGATCTGTTTAAGGCCCTGCTCCACACATCATGTGATAAGTTCATGAAAGGTCTTGTGCAACTCATTGTAATTTAGCACATGAAAGTTAGAAGTATAGAACACAGATATATGAACCACATACAGAAGAATCAGAAAAAGCTAAACTCATTCTGCCTTCACATCCACACCAAGCTGATCACTTTTGCCTCAAATCGTCCAGCCATATTAGCCACATTCAGTTTGCCTGATTAGTCCTTAAAATAATGGCTGAGAAGGCCAACCAATAGCCAGTAAACACAATTCTACATTTGGACTTTATTCTAATTGAGCAATTTCCCAGGCAGTGAGCAGTGATTTAACATTACCTCTCAAACACTTTACAG
>NC_056725.1:130388021-130430521 GCF_019279795.1 Protopterus annectens | reverse complement strand
TCTGTTTCTAAGTAGGTGTACTTTTTTCTCTGTATGTACAGCTGCATTTCTAAACAGGTAGTCCTTTTAAGCATGTGCTTCTAGCTTGCTTTATGATGTCATGTAAAGCAGATGGATAGGTCTAGAAGAGGTACAGAATTCAAATAACTGATGAGGAATGAGGAATAAGGAATGGTGAAATTGCAGGATTTATGAATATAAAAGCAAAAGATTTGATAAGATGTATTTTAGTTTATTTTTGAAAGATGAACAGCTTTGGGTCTTAATGTGGTTGCAATGGAGGGTTGTAAATGAAGACCTAGTATAAAAATCTGTCAGTGTTACCATATAAGTATTCAAGTTTAGGTATATGACCAGCTGCAATGTCCATGCAGAGAACTCTACTAAAGAACAATCTGGATAAGAGAAGTGATGTTACAAGCTGAGATCTGGAAAATGGAATGAAGAAGTGCCTACGAGTTCTCAGCAATTGGTCACATTTGCTGACAATTGTGGTTAATTGTTTGCCAAGGGAGGAGGACTGGTGAAATATTGCTCGCAGATATCATTTTTGATGTATTGAGCATTTCTTCACCACCAGTATTTTTGATTAAAGATAGGGCTAGTGGTTATTTTCATAATAACTGTTGCAGGAGGTAGGGCTATTTCATGTTTGTGTTCATGTAAAAGAAACATTAGAGTCTTTAGCTACTTTTCCTAGTAAACAGAAACCACCTTTGTATTTCTTTTCTGCCAATGACTGGTTCTAAAACTCAGCAACATATGGCTGTATTATAAGAATGCCTGGCCACAGTCAGATTATCCAGGGATGGTACTGAGGAACAGGTTAAATAAAAGGTGTCTGAGAAGAGACCCTTGGGGACACATTTTGTGATGGTGTATGCAGTAGATGTTTTTGCTTCCTTTTTTTCTCCAAACTTTTACCAGTTCTATAGCTCTTGAATCAGCCAAGAAAGCAATCCTTCATACACAATGCAGATATCTTTTCAATCAGTACCAATCACTGATGTTATTGAAGGCTTTAGAGGGCTCTAAAATTAAACCTGAAGCTACTCTGCAATAATTCTGGCTTCCATAACATATTTACATATTGTAAACAGGGCATTATTGACCGAAAAATCTTCAGGCAGCCATGCTGAGCATGGTTCATTATGTTAGCAGCTTCTGTATAGCCCCTCAGTTGTTAGTTTATAATACAGTCCAATATTATGTTCACAGACCTTTGGATGGCAATGTTTCAGAAGTGGTTCAGCTCTATGGAGGTGCCACCTTTCTTGTTCTATGGTATATGAGACCTTCCAGACATTAGGCACCCAGTCTTCTCTGGTACATGGATTAACAAACAGTAAGATCAGAAGGTGGCAGGTATGGGATTGGTTAACTGTATGAATTTCAGTGGAAGATAATTAGTGCCAAGGGGTCCTTGGTGCTTTGTTTTGATTAAGATTTTCATCCGTGGAATAGATGGTCATATCCTTCAGACAGAAGTTGCAGTGGTCATGGTTATTTGGGATCCTTCCTTACAGATCTGTTGTATCTGTGCAGGAGATAATAAGGTTAGTAATTTGCAAAACTTTCCACACTGCCTTCATTTTTGTCAACAGGAGATGGGTATGGACCAGAGATATGGCCCGGGTAAAACAGTCCGGTTGCTTTCCACCAGAATATTGAAGAGTCTGTATTGTACTATCCTCCCTGTTAAAATATCCCTGTTTTGTTCTTTCATTGCTTTTGTGCCTTTCTACAGTCATTGTGAAGTTGTCTGTAATGGCAGTATGAATATGTTTTTCTTGACAGTGTTTGGCAAGTTGTTCATCACTTTCTTTCATCAGTGCTTTGATTTTATGAGGCATCCAGGGCTGGGATACATGTTAAACATTGGAAGCTTTGATGGAGGACTGCAGAGTCTAAAATATTCACAACTGAGCCTGTAAAGTTGTTAGTTGTATTATCTACTGAATTCTTTTTTAGGTATTGTCAGCTGACGGAAATAGATGACTTAATGGTTTAAGGCATACTGATTTAGCTTTTTTTTCCTTAGTATTCTTTTCTTGGGCAACAAAATCCAGAGAACTGTATACAATGATAATGATTTGTTTTAGAAGCATATTACTCATGTAGTGTGGTGGTCACAGTTACTATGCCCAGTGGAAATTATGTTCTACAAATATCTATTGGAGTCCAGCTCTTTTTATGTCTAGTTGAAATGTTAATGGATTGCATGTTGGATAGGAATGGGAGATGCTAAATAATAAAGACACACATGTCAGATTTATATTTTGTAATACTGCATGACTCAGAAAAAAAAAGAACTATAATAGCTAAAGCTTCTTAAGTTAAAAAAATACAAAAGGGCTGACAAGAATCAGAAAAACAAGAGTGAGAATAAACAACACTGGCTAATGCTTTTAAAGTCCAAAGCTAAGGCAGGGTGAGTGTGAGATCACTTTAACTAATACAGGAATTCCACAGTAACTGTCATTATTTTTTGAAAACAAACCCTTGCATCCATTGTATTTCTTGTTATTAATGTTGTATTAACTTCAGTACCTCTGCTCTGTACTTTGATTATGCATTTTTATACTGTTTTGGAATCTTGGCTTTATTTTGTGTATTTCATTTATGATTTATTTGAATCTCATTCAGAATCTCTGTTTTATTCTTTGTGTCTCATTTGTATTTTAGTTCGTTCACACTGTACCTATAAATGGTCACCTTTGATCAATACAAACTGTCCTAGTAAACAAACTTAAATAAAATAAATAAAAATATGAATATTTCTTCCAAGTATTTTGTAGTTTGTACATTTGTGTCAAAATACAGATCTGAGTTAATGTCATGCTATTACTACAGTAAAAGAAAATGTAAGAACACACTACTCTGTTTTTGAGATATGCCAAGCAAAATTGTTCACATTCCTCATATTGCCCATTAATGCGATTTACATCTGGCAATGTTGATATGCAAAAGCAAGAAGGTTCTCCACTGGCAAGCTATAATATACTTATTTATGTTTTGTTTACCTGTTTGGCCCTACAGTGAACTAGCCCATTTTCACAGGGTACCGTGACGATAAAATCCCCATTATGCATTTTAGTTAAGCAACAGAAGAATATAAATAAAAGGTTTTATATGTCAGTATTTCTTTAGAAAAGGAAACCACTGCTATGTATGCTGCTAAATATGCTAGGCTAATACATTTAGAATGACACTAGGGTTACTAGATATATTTAAGCTTGTATCAGACATTTCATCATTATCCCTACAACATCAAAAAGCTGAGGCACCATGGGTTTTATTAAAAGCTTTGAACTTCTATGGTTTACCACACATTTTCTTTGATATTATTTTTTAACTTGATTTAATAACATATGATTCTATTATATTGGTTATGACATATAGCCTGGAAGGAAAACCTGAAGAATTGGGATCATAGATCACAGAAGAAAGGTTAGTGTCTGACCATTTCTGTGCTACTGAGAAGAAAGACTATTGTTGGCACATCCTTTGTTAATAACAAAAAGCAGACATGCACTCATATAATGATATTTAACATAGCATTCTTCTTTTTATGCACATACTGCAACCTTTAAATTTCAACACCATAATATTAATTCATATTTATGTTTTCCTTTACCCCCCCTTGGGAGAGACTAACACCTGTTTTAACTACATCATTGACAGTGCATATACACTAATGAAACAAGAGGCATACATTGTGGTATTCCATTACCCCATAGAAAATTATATAATCCACTTACAGATACCATAAATTCCATCATCTAGTATACCAGTCCACTACTTTCTTCTACTCCTTCCTCAGTTTTCCCTACTTTTGTTATCCCTTTGGGCTGTCAGTACACGTCTATATTTTGATATGATGGATTTTCACCATCTCTCCTCTCAAGCTAATCACGCCCTTCTAGTCTTTACCTATAATATGCCTTAACCATCCTCTCAGATATAATAACTGCACTGTCTTCTCTCCCTCTCTTCTCATCTTCCTTTCCACCTAACCCCAATAATATATACTTCCGACATTTTAAGACTCACTTCTCATATTCTCTTTCCCATTATTCTGTACAACTATTAAATAATGATTGTTTGCTACTCCTAAAACACATTTTAACCATCTCATGTACTGATCCCATATAACAGACACAACGTCTAGCTTAGTTGCCATCTCTTTCTTACACAGAAGAGTTGTTGAATGAGCTAGAAACTTTAATGAGGAAGGAAGTTAGTATTTTTGTGACAACAGACTGTTAAAAATATGTTGCTATAGAATTGTCGTTGTCTTCTTTAAAGAACATGACAAGACTGACCTGTGGGAAGAATGGAAAGGCATGTCATGGCAATGCCTTTTCGGATTATTTTAGAGGTCCATATTTAGATTAACAATAGGAACCATACTAAAGTAAAATAATAGATTCTGGAATTACAAAAACACCTTATGACTGTGGTTCATAGCAATATTCATAAAGATAAGATAATTGTCATTGCATAATACAACTCACCACTGCACACAGACTTATATTTCACCCTACAAAATGTCCTGCTCTAGCAAATATCCTTCCCCCTTACACCCCCAACAGAACTCTCAGATCTGAACATCAAAACTTAATTGCTATTTACAAGCCTAAATGTACTGCTGATGGTCAACTTCTCTTCTCTTTCTCTATAGGCAAGAAATGGGATTCCCTTCCTTTCACTCTAAGAAGCATACCAAACTCAGATAACTTTAAATCCCAGCTTTTCAAACACCTGTCTACTAAATGGAAATGCACCTGCCTTCACCCTACCTAAATTTATCTAACTATTTGCCCCAGGAGGTTTTCTCACAGGTTCCTAACCCCTCTAAATCTCCTGTAGTTACATCACTATGAGTGTGTCTAAGCTCTCAACAATTCCGAGAGCTACTTACCAAACAACACAACTGTGTAAATATTATAAATAGCATTATACTTTAAATGAGTGCATGTAAAGTGTCTTCTACCTTTATTTTATTGGTGTGTTTGAGTGTTTGCTTAAATGTATCTGTATAACCCTCTGAACAACCATAAGTTATTTTGTTTGACTATGTGTTACTCTGTGCATATTTTAAAAACTGTCCTATACTGTGTATCTCTCTGTATGTCCTATACTATGTATCGCTGTATCTCTTATATTTGCATTGCATTATGTTTACTGGAGCTTTTCACCCCAGGCCTCCACTGAAAACGGGTTCTTTGGGCCCAGTGGCCTTCCCCGGTAATCAAACTGGAAATAAATAAATAATAAAATTGAACAGTCTGAAAAAGAGATTATATAACATAAGAAATGTAATATAAATCAGGAAATTTCTGCTCATTCAAATGATATTTTTATGGCAGCAGAGAGAGTGTATTCAACATAAGCATGAAAGATGTGATGGTCTCAGCAGTACTTTTGTTCTATCAGCTGACATTACAAACCAGAAAATATATAAGAGTCTATCATTTCAGAAAGTGGTAGAACAAGCAACAGTTGGAACTAAGGGTGTGACCAGAAATTTGGTGTCTGCATCAGTTACTTGTCAGCCAATTAGGTCCAGTACCCCAAATGTCTGACAAGGAGGCAGAGGAAGAAGAAATTCCTGCAGGAGAAATGAAGTAATGCCATCTTGACAGAATGGACATTATCAGACTTGGACGTGTTTATTTAATATAAACATATTACTTTTGTGCCTAGTTCTATAACCTAATACAATTGTATTACTATGAAATATAGTTAGGTTTGACACAAGCTAGGACTGGAAAGAAGGGATGAAGTATAACTTATCAAAGGAAAATTGCAATGTATATTCAGTTAAGAAAAGAGGTGCAGGAGTATGTAATTTGTCCTGCTAATAAGGGGAACCACCTAGTAATAGTTGTTGTTTGTCTTCTTGGCTTTTCCCGGTTAGGGGTTGCCACAGCGGAACTCCGGTTCGCTAATGATTGGCAGCCGATTTTTATGGTGCCGAGTTGCCAGCCCGACACCCAACTTTCAGCGAAGGCACACCCATTTAATAAAATAAAAATATTATCAGAGGTCTGTGGACTTCTTAGACAACAAAACTGAAAATGAACAAGAGCTGACCTCTATAAGATTATCATAATTAATTGTTAAATGTATTCAATAGACACAATGATTTTTTTTCATACGTTCATATGGGGTTACTAGACTAAATACCTAGTACCTACCTATGAACCTATATGGGTAACAGAAAATACACCCCTGGGATCACTTCATTGGCTCTGCTTGACAAAGCCTCAATTAATTAATCAATGGGGTGGCGAAAGCTGACAAACTCTGGCTAGGCTTATAAATGCCCTCGGGCAGATAGCCTAGTACCTACCTATGAACCTATGAACCTATAAGAGCCCTTACAAGCCTAGCCAATATAATCCAATTTTACCCAACATATGGCCCCTAGGGGCAAGATGATGGCACGGGTTTATGCCTATGCCTTGAGGGGTCTATATCATAACATCGAAGTTCTCTAACATCGAATGTTATTATATCGAGCCCTAAACACCGAAGTGTGAAAACATTGAACAGTCAGAATAGCGATTTTTTTCCCAGGGAAAAAATACGCTATCCCGAGAAACATACACACAGCACAAACACACACAAAAAACAGCCATCCACACACATACACTTAAAATCCTACACCTAAACTAAACTTTACACACAGTACTAGCTATCCACTTACCTTAACCCAACCCTAACCCTAAGGTCCATCACTATTGCACACTCACCTCACCCGCGCCCTAACCCTAACTCACCTAACCTACCCCCTAACCTTAACCCTAACCTACACACAATCGCACACTTACCTGACCCGCGCCCTAACCCTAACTCACCTAACCCACCCCTTAACCCTAACCTACACACAATCGCACACTTACCTGAACCCGACCTGCAATGCTCCAACATATCGAACACTGAAAACAGCGAAGCCACAGCAATGGCCCACCAAATTCTTTCCCTGGGAAAGAATTCGATTTCCTGCACCTTCGCTGTTTTCAGCATTCGACATTACAGTTCGATATTATAACATTCGATGTAAGAGAACTTCGATGTTATAATATAGACCCGCCTTGAGTATGTTACAGACTGCCCCCATCCATAAGGGACATAGGCACTACCCCTGGTGCAAATTTAGGATTCCCCAGTCATTGATTCAAATTGCATTTGAAGCGGGCCAGGGAAGGGCTCTGCTTAATGTGAATAGGAAGCCTGTTCCAAGGGAGGGACAATCTGTGAGACACATATCTGTCTCTCCAGCATGTTTTGTTTGAGTTGCTGACTAAGTTTAGATCCCTAGGCTGGGTAATCCTTGTGCTGTTTGACTTGTAAATGTAGAGCAGCTCCATCAGGGCTGGATTTGTAAGTGTCTTGTAGCTCAGGCATAGTTCACCCCTTAATACTCTGTAGTAGACAGAATAAAGGCATATGAATTTTAGACTGTCCAGATAACACATGTTGTTTAAACCATGTATTTTCTTTGTGAGGAACCTCTGAGGTCAGTCCAGCTGCTGTAAGTGCCAAGTGAAGTGCATGCCAAATGGCACATTGTTCTCAATTATTGGTCTAATGAGGGCTGAGTATAGCTGGACTATAATTTCCTTGGATCTGAATGTCATGCCTTTACTTATAAGCTGTGCCACATTGAAGGACTTCCTCACCTCTGTCAACACATGGCAGTCAAAGTTCAGGCTACTATCTGTCTGTTTGTCTAGCTATTTCACCTCTGAGTCCACTCTTAGGGGTATGCTATTGATGTTGTAATTTGCAGGCATATTTGACTTCCTAAAGGGTATGATAATGCATTTTTTTTTTGCATTTAGTTTTAGGCCATGATTCTGGCACCAGTCTGATCTAGACCCTCCTGAAGGATATTTAATTATTGGGGGATTCAATGATTGCCCCGGCTTGCAGTCAATGGCAAACATTTTCATCCAGAGGCCTTACACATTAGTCTTGACTTCAGAGAAGTATATTCTGAACAGGAGTGGTCCCAGCACTGAACCCTGTGGCACACCGCTTGTAACAGGTCTCTCACTGGATTTGGATCCACCAACTTTAACCACATTTGCCTTATCTGTGAGATAATTGGCTATCCATCTGGTGATGTAGGGATTTATGGCCAGTTTTGTGAGTTTATTTATAATACCGGAGTGGGGAATTGTGTCAAATGCCTTGGCCATGTCAAGGTAGAGGTATGTACTGTTTTACTCCCATCCTTGGCCTTACTTACTTTCTCAAATAAATTCACCAGATTTAGTAGGCATTACCTGCTCTTGACAAAGCCAAATTGGGTCAGGTCCAGTGTTTGGAGGTTTCTTATTTCATTATTTATCGGGTCCATGATTATTCTTTCCTTGGCCTTACGTATAAGACTAGTCAAACGTATGGGTCTTTAATTTTCCAGGCCAGTAGCTGGTCCCCCTTTATACAGAGGAATGATTGTAGTTGACCTCCACTCTATCAGGAAAAAGCCAGTCCAGATGCTGTGGTTAAATAGAGATCCTAATGGGTCTAATAAGTTCTGATTTCAGCTGTTTAACAGGCAACCTGGTATATTGTCAGGCCCCACTGAAGCCATGTTTTTACTTTACTGAATTCAGCTGCAACCTGTTCTTTGCTTATAATTGATGATAGAGTAGGGGGGTATTTCTTGGGGGGAGAACTGAGGTTGATGCGGGATGAAATTTGAACTGAATTTGTCATCCAGAAGATTTGCTATATCATCTGGTTGAGTATAGGTGATGCCATCTTTAACTAATTCCACAAATTGTTGGATGTTGCCCTTAAGACTGCAGACATAACTGAAAAATGTCTTATGGTTATCATTAGGTTTGCAGGCTATTTTTATTTCAAAGTCTGCTTTCAGAGGCTTGACTCGTTCCCTGACTAATGAGGGACATTTGTTCTGTTGTGCACATTCCCTCTTATTTCTTGACAGGGTTTTCTTTCTTTTGTTGTACAACCTATTAATTAATATCAGTGGTGGCCTTTTTTTAGTGGGCGGCCATGGTGGTTCAGTGGTTAGTATTGCTGCCTCACAGCAAGAGGTTCTCCAGTTCAATCCTCAGCTGGGGTGCCTTCTGTGTGAAATCTGCATGTCCTCCCTGTGGTCGCATGGGTTTCCTCTGGGTGCTCCAGTTTCCTCCCACATCCCAAAGACATGCGTAGGTGGATTGGACACTCCAAATTGGCCCTAGGTGTGAGTGCATGTGTGTGTGTGTGTGTGTGTGTGTGTGTGTGTGTGTGTGCCTTCTGTGGAAGATTGGGCACCAGGCTGGCAACTTGACACTGTAAAACTCCACTGCCAAGCATGAGCGAACAAGTGATTCACTGTGGTGACCCCTATCTGGGAAAAGCTAGAAAAAGTGGTGGCTTTTCAGCAGTTTGATCTGTGTTATTTGGTCTGGTACTGCTGTTTCTATGCAGTTATTTATATGGTCTTATGGGGATTTTGTGTATAACTCTGCATAGGTTTCTGTGTTGTCTGGATTTGGGGGAGTTTGGAAACTAACTACGCTGTCTCTTAATGGGGGTATTCTACCATAGAGAAGTTCTTAAAGTTTGGGGGTTAGGTGGGGGGACTAGTTTGATTTTTATTTAAGATATGATCTTACCAGTGAGAACTTCATGGAGGGGGGGGGGGTGCAGCACTCTCCCATATTGGTGAGATATTTGCTCCTCTAGTAGGAGTGCAGAGTAGATGCTCCAGAGCATTAGAATTTACAAAGTCAATAAAACTTTGGACCAGTGTGTTAGTGGTTGTGTATGCCTCCCTATTAATGGAGGGGTAGTTAAAATCACCCTTGAGTATGTTATTGGGCTGGATGCTGAGAGATTCTAAAAGCGTCAGGTATGATGTACGGGTTTCCTAGTTCATGGTGGCGGACCTGTAGCAACCAAGAATATGGTAATGGAATTTTCCTATGATTGATTAGTTGGACATGGAGTAGCTCAAGCATGTCATATTGTTTAACCAACCTTGATGTGTGCTTATGCTTTATGTAAATAGATATACCTCCACTTTTCACTCTTTCATGTTTGGTGGGTGGTTGGAATGTATGAAAGGCATTATAGTCACACACTGCTGGAGTGCTTTGTGGTTTTGAACCATGTTTCAGTAACTACACAGATGTCTGCATTCTCCAGGATAAAAAGAGCTTCTAGGGAGTACAGTTTTTTGTTGAGACTCATAGCAATGAGCAGTAGCATATTTAGCTCATCCTGAGTTGTTATGCTAGAAGGTTTGTCTGTTTGGAAATACCTAAAAAAGGCACTATATTGGTGACTGATGTTTTGGCCAATATCCAAAAGCTTAAAGCTGACAGGTGAAGACCATCCCTGGCAAAGTAGCATGACCTGTCAACAGTGTCCTCCTAGGCTGAAAAGTAGTGGACCCTTTTAGAATGACACCAGTAGTTAAGCCAATTGTTAAAATACATATTTTTCTATTGGTATTGTGGCATCATCCTTGGATGCAGTAGAATGCTAAATAAAGCAATAATAAAATAAGTAACAAAGGGCCACAGCTCCAAAGGCAAATCAAAACTGTAATCTGTGAGCGCTTTCATTCACTCAAATCAAATTAACTTCTTCAGACAAATTCAAACAGTAAAACCCCTCCGTATATAAACAAGAAATCATATGACCAATAAAATGCAATACATCACAAGTTTAAAACTCATTGTTAAAAGACATATACATATTTATAAAGATATTTACATATACTTTAAAAGAATTTTTAAGCACAAAGTGAAGGATTATTAATATATAAAAAACAATTAAAAAGGTGCATCCCTACAAACCTATAAGTACATAAAATATTATATTATCTTATAAGAACATTCTATACTGAATTTCATAAATTCATTCAGCGTAATAAACATTTAAGCTTGAGCAAACACATAACAGAACACTGCTCATTAAGGCCTGAGTAACTATGTGCATTTAAGGTAAGTTGCCACCATAACTCTTGTCTTTTGAGTAAAAGGGATGTATGCCCACCTTTAGGGCCCTCCATCACCTGGTCGATCACCTTAAACCTAAAGTGGTGTCCAGGGTTGTCCCTAATGTGGTTGGCCAAAGCATTCCCCCGGATTCACGAATCCTCCGTGTAAGACTAAATAAGTCTTACTCAGAAACTGCAGTTGAACGGTATGACATCAGCATGCCATGCATATTCATGAGGGCATGCTGACTCCACTCCAAGTCTAACACAGACCATGCAGGAAGGCAGGGGGCGTGGCTGACTGCCGAGCAGTCCAAAGGTCCATGCCCCTGCAAGTGTCTGAACTGTGAAATGTCAACACACATGAGCGAGTCTGCTCAAATGTCTACATACCCAACACTACACTCCCTCACATTGTAAACCCCCAGTACAGTTAGAAAATGTAAAACTTTTAATTATTTTTTTTATAATTCCTGATATAGCTGCCCGTATTTGCATGTGTTTGCGCGGGTGTGCCCATTGCTTAGCTGCAGTTAGCAATTTCGACATTGCAGAGCATAATAAGAAATGTTTATGCAAATTAATCCAAATAGCAATAACGTAGTGGTAGACCCTTCGCACAAAGAGGAGGCATTCACGGTTCGAGTCCCACCACTCCCCTTTCTATTTTATGTTTTAAATTAGTATATGAAATAATTCCTGACATATATAAATAAAATTTTACTAAAAAGCATTGAAATGGCCTATGTATCAGTGAACAAAATGTATATATAGAAATGTAAGAAGGATCTTGACATATAAATGCCTGTAGCTAAGCAGCGCTTTACCCAGCATAATATAGTTGCCTGTAGTTAAGCAGCACTTTACCCAGCGCAATATAGCTGCCCGTAGTTAAGCAGTGCTTTACCCAGCAGCGCTTTACCCAGTGCAATATAGTTGCTCATAGCTAAGCAGCGCTTTACCCAGCACAATAGGTTTGCACGGAGCTGTACACTGCGCTAACCAGTGCACCGTAGGGCAACATGGAGCAACGTAGAGCAAAGTTGCCTAAAAACAGCCACACTCCCTGGCCTGTCTGGACAATAGTAAAATAAAAAGCAATGACAAGGTTCGAACCCGGGACACTGTGCACCATAATCAAAGTACTGAACCATTAAGCCATGACAGCTTAGGACAAACATCCACTGTTAACATTCATATACTTATAAATGGTAGATTAACCATTGCTAAGCACTTCTGCAGTCAGCCGAGAATTTTCAAAAACGGCCAATCACAAAAAAGTGTTGGAAATGCGGCATATTTAAGCTCCATAGGCGGGAATACTCACCATAACTGACTGTAGCTCCCATCTGCAGTTAGAATGTCTGGTGCTGGAGAGGGTACTCATTTTCGAGTGCAACGCTGGGGCATCGAGGAGTAAAAATACATGGTTTGGCTCCTTGTCCACCATCATGAGTCTAGACTCATGCAGGGCCAGTTCTAAGGGATGGATTACAAAGCAGAGGCTTGGAACCGGTTAGCTCATGATCTCACCAGTGCGACAGGCATCCCTCGGACTGGTGAGCAGGTCCATCACTACCATGCAGACCTGAAGAGATGGAAGCAGGACCTACTGAAGCAATAGATACAGGAGGCCCGTTACATGCAAGATACCCCACTACTGAGTAGGTAGCCATGGAATGCAGTATGTAAGACATGCTAATATAGTCTATATAATGGATAGGTATATCTCAATATCCCTTCATTTACTTCACAGCTGCAGATGTCCGTGCTGCGAATCAGCAAGCCTATGCAGATAGGCTGCTAAGGCTGCACCACCAGGCAGGTTAGTAATTATTTTACATGTATTGTTATATAAAATATGTGAGAGAGCCTGAAAAAAGTGTTGTAGCCCAATAATACTGCCATAAAATGCAATGAATAATTTCTCTGCATGTACTGTTATATAAAATAAGTCAGAGAGCCAGTAAAAGAATGTAGTAACCCATTAATAAAGGTAAAATAAGTCTGGAATAATATCTCTGCATGTCATATAAACACCTACCTGGGGATTGAACTACCTCACCTAAGGTTAAGACCTGAAAATTGTATTTAACCTATAAATACTGTAGTTGTGCGCTCTGGGTCCAAAGGCACCTCTAGTTCATACCCCATAGCTTTCTGACTACCTATATATAACTAAAACCCAAGGAACAGCCCTAGCAGTTAGTAGGCTAATATTTAACCCAGTTTAAACTCTTGCACATATTATTTTCACTAGGTTCTCCCTCACTAATATTCTAAAACCCATACACCAGTTTAACAAAAAATCAGGTTAAGTATATAGCTCTATTTTACTTCTATTTTATTTATTTTAAATAAAATGAGTACATAATTAAGACAAAAAAAGAGTCAACTTCTTATATATAACACAAATACTTACCTTAGCCCACCACTTGTTTGAATATATGAGCCCTGCTCCCCTTCCTAAATCCCTCCCTGTTTCACTAAGTAACAGAAGTTACTAATAGCTCTATAGAAACCGGCATTTCAGAGCTTCCAGTGCTTTTAGACCCAGTCGGCATCCCTCTTTCTTCAACTGGTATGTTATTTTATTCATAATAACTGTTTAAACTGTCTGTGTTTCAGCAACTGACCTACTCAGTATTTCAAAGCTACAGTAAATGTTTAAACTGCTGCTTTTTACTAAATGTGACAATGTTTAAGCAAAACTTGAGCCATTAAACATAAAGGACTTATGTGTCTCTGTGCTGAACTGCACTAGGAATGTGTAGCACGTGTGCTTGAAACGCCAGTGTGTTTTCTGATTGCCTTTTCTGAAGTGATTAATCTGTTTTTTAGTGTGTTTGTAGGGATAGTGTCTCCTATAGGTTCCTAAAACAACAGTTGAGGCACATATGAACAAATGGTTGCTGTAGATTAAAACACAGCACCTCACTGCTGTTTGGTTGGTTCGCTTTCCAGCAGAAAGCGCAAATTCATGTAAAACACTCTGGTTAACTCTAATTCGCATTTAAGCTGCTGCATGTGGGGTCATTACCTCTTTTTAACTACAGTATGCTGATTTAGTATAGTTTATTAATTTTAGTTACTTTATATTCATTTTTGGACCTATAGTATTAATCTAATTGAATCTAAAACTGATACTGATTGCATTAATGCTATGCTGTATAATGCTGCTAACTTATTACCTATAACACCTTGGAGCTGATTTCTTTGTAAAGTGGAGTGCACGTTAGGCCTGCTTGTCTAGTGGTCATAACCTCAAGCCTGAAAGTGTCTCACACTGATTGTATGTTTTTTTCCAGGAAGCTTCCCCTCTAACAATTTAATAAAGAACCTCACCCAGAAAGGAGAAACCCTGAACTCAGTGCTCAAGGACACCTACCTGGGGATTGAACTACCTCACCTTAGGTTAAGACCTGAAAATTGTATTTAACCTATAAATACTGTAGTTGTGCGTTCTGGGTCCAAAGACACCTCTAGTTCATACTCCATAGTTTTCTGACTACCTAGAAATAACTAAAACCCAAGGAACAGCCCTAGCAGTTAGTATGCTAATATTTAACCCAGTTTGAACTCTTGCACATATCATTTTCACTAGGTTCTCCCTCACTAATATTCTAAAACCCACACACCAGTTTAACTAAAAATCAGGTTAAGTATATAGCTCTATTTTACTTCTATTTTATTTATTTTAAATAAAATGAGTACATAATTAAGACAAAAAAAGAGTCAACTTATTGTATATAACACAAATACTTACCTTAGCCCACCACTTGTTTGAATGTATGAGCCCTGCTCCACTCGCCCTCACTGTGTTTGGGCTCACTCTGCACCCCTCCCTGCCCACCCAATTCCCACCCGCCCCCAGTACCTCTACATTTATAGGTACTTAGCCGCACCCCTTCTACTACAACCTATCAACTCTTCCATCATTACTCCCTCCCTCCTGATCTCACTCCCTATCAGCTTTTAACTATCACTACCTCTCCACCCACCTTGCTTCCCTTCCTACTTATCCAATCTTCCTCTGTTCTTTTATTTCACAATAGTTAACCTCCTAATTGCACATTGCCATAATGTTACAATACTCCCTACTACCCACCCTCCTTGTAACCTATATCCTTACTTTATATGAAAACCAACAGCTCACCAGGTATCAGTTCCCTATAGGACACACTATGCCCCCTAAATGAAAAACTATCCAGCTTCAGTTATATATTAAACCAGGACACCAAAACAGGTCAAAATGTATCTTCATTCTCACTCCTACAGTGCAATAACCCCAAACACATCAGTACTAAATCCAAATTATATGACAAACTTTAAACAAACTCAAGAGACTCACTACTGAGTATAGACTAAGCCTTATACTCAGTGGATACATACACCCTAACCCAGGTCCAACTACCCCCAACTTGTCTTCTAATGGTGACTGTTATCACAAGAACATAATCAATAGACCTACTAACTCCCTCTTGGTACGTCATCTTAATATTAGGAGTATTAACAAAAAAATACATGAACTACACGCCCTCCTAGCTGTCTATTCCCCTGAGGTACTATGTCTATCTGAAACTTGGCTAAAACCTTCTACTACCAATAATGAAATCCTACCATCTGGGTATAATCTACACAGGCTGGATCGGCTACTAGGAAAGGGGGGGGGGGTAGCTGTCCTTTATAAATCTGAACTGAATGTAACCACAGAAGTAATTCAACCACCTCGAATCAATAACTCTGAAATATTAGCTTCCAAATTTCAACTTAACAAAAATAAAAGCATTAACATTATCTGCATGTACATTCCCCCAGGTAACAATGTAGCCACACTTGAAGACACTCTTCACTGGCTATCCTCTCAGTACACCAAAGAAATCCTAGTCCTGAAAGACTTTAATATTGACTGGGGCTTCTGTTCTTCAAAATCCCCTTCCACTCACATCAACCTCCATGCATTCACTCAAACCATAGTCACCCCTACCAGATTAGGCAAACACACCCAAAAAGATAGTATACTGGACTGGATACTTGTAAATAGCAACCCCCAAATGTACACTGCTGGTACCCTCCCCAAGGATCTAAGTGATAATCTCCTTACCTACATAGTTAAACAAAAAGCCATTATCCCACAACAACCCTTGCTCAGGAATGCTAGAAGCAAAAGGGACCTTGAATCTAATAAACTTCGACTGGAACTTAACTCCTGCAACTGGTCTAAACTAAAGCATCTCCCCTTAGAGGAGGCTGTCACCCATTTTAACAATAAATTTCTTTAAATTCTAGACTTACATGCTCCTGCCCGCCTAAAGTGAACAAAAGGTAAAAACATACCTTGACTTTCCAAAGAATCAAGACTAAAAATAACATGTAGAAATAAACTCTGGGCTACCTGGCGTCATACCAAAGATCCCCATGATCATAATAAATACAGGCATGCGAGGAATGAAACAAAAAGACTTGTCCTACAAGATAGAAAACACTACTATTGTAGGTTACAGATGACTAATCAGAATAATCCTCAAAAATTCTGGGATGGGTTCAACAAGTTACTGTATCCTGGTAAAACATCAACACCTAGCCCTGCTGCCACCACTAATAAACCCCCAGAAGAGGTTGCGAATAGTTTTAATCATTTCTTTACTGAGACTATTCAGGTTCTTCCCACTCAACTACCTCCAAGTTCCCCTGACGATATTACCACTGACTCTAGTAGCCAAAACTTATTCTGCTTTAAGCCTGTGTCAACTTCCTTTATTTGCAGACTGATCAAAAAACTAAAACCCACCTCACTCTCTGCTGACCAACTCCCAGCTAAATATCTGCAAATGTCAGCAGATGCCATTGCCTATCCAATCTCTATTCTAATCAACCACACCATATCCAAAGCCAAAATTCCTAACATCTGGAAAATGTCTTATGTTATTCCATTACATAAAGGAGGTTCCTCTACTGAATACTTTAATTAAAGGCCCATAGCCATACTTTCTCCACTTGCTAAGATTATGGAAAAATGTATACATAAACAATTCATGCAACACCTAACCCAGAATCACCTTATGGCTGATACCCAGCATAGCTTTCGCCCACATCAAAGTACTACCACAGCCCTATTGTCCTTCACTAACACCATTAATAATAACCACAACAATAATCGCACTTCATCTGCCCTCTTCTTGGATCTTTCCAAGGCATTTGATATGGTCGATCATCATCTTATGATTAGGACCCTTCAAACCCTCTGCCTAGACCCCAAAGCACTTCTTTGGTTTACATCCTATCTTAATAGCAGACAACAGGCTGTCCTCTGGCATAATAAGCTTTCTAATCTATTACCAAACACTATTGGAGTACCACAAGGCTCCATATTAGGACCATTACTGTTTTCCATCTTTATTAATGACCTGCCCACTATCATACCAAACATCAGCTGTATCCAATACGCTGATGACTCCACTCTGATCTGCTCAGCCGTATCTCCCACTGATCTAAAGAAGGATACCCAGTCTACATTCACTGCCATAGAAAACTGGCTCTCCAAGCGTCGCCTGCTACTTAATCCCCCCCCCCAAAAAAAAATGCTCGTATTCCCACCAACCCAAAGGTCTGTACCCTTTTCCTTCACCATAAATGCAAAAGACAGGACAGTCATTTCCCCTGACCCCAATACAAAATTACTGGGTGTCACTATAGACAATAACTTAAAATTTGACCTCCATGTAAGCCAGACAATCAAGACCATCAATAAAAAACTTGGCTCGCTCTATAGAATCAAAGCCTTCCTCACCCCCCCAGCTAAAATAGCCATTGCTCACTCGCACGTACTTTCGACACTCCTATATGCCTCCCCCCTTCTAGCAAATATAAGTAATCTGAACTTAATAGACTAACAACCTGTTATAATCACATTGCCAGGTTTGCTACAGGCCTTCTATTTAGAACCCACCACTGCATCAACCTCAAACAGCTTGGATGGCTGGAATTTCCTAATCTTGTCAAGTACAACCTGCTGATAATGGCTAACAAAATCCTCTATAACCCAGACAACACTCCAGCCCTTAGAAATTCTATCCTCCCCCATAATAACACAAGACTGCTCCACTCATCTAACAAGCTACAAATACAGACAACTAAAATTAACAATGCTGCTGGCATGGCCCTATTTGCAAATTCTGTAAGTAGAACCTGGAACATACTTCCAGCTGCCATGACCTTGCTCTCCTCCACATGCCAATTTAAAGCCACAATTAAACAACATCTGGCATTAAACTGGCTATGCCACTGTGACAAGCCTGGCTAAACCAACAACATTTATGTTATTTACTTATCTATTAGATATTGTTAATTTCTCCTGACTATAACAAGGGTAATTTCTATCCTGTATACGTGTCTATTCAATGTGAACCTATGTAACCTTGTGAAATATCCTTCTTATATAATTGTACCATTTTTAGTCTGAATGTACTTTTATCTGCATTCTGCTCTTTTATCTGCATTTCTATCTTATAATTTATATCAGTTATATATCTATGTTTTATTTCAATTGCTATTTTTTCTTGTTTATGTTTGGAGCTTATCTCCCCGGGCCTCTGCTGTAAATGGACTTTGTTCCACTCGGACTATCCCAGTCAACAAATGTAAAATAAAATAAAAATAAAATAAATAAATAAGTGAGCGAGCCTGAAAAAGAGTGTTGTAACCTATTAATAAAGGTACAATATGTCTTGAATAAGTCTTCCGTATGCACTGTAATATCGAATAAAAGGAGAGAGCCTGTAGAAAAGTGTGTAATATAATTAATAAAGGTATAATACTTGGAGTGTGTCTGTGTCACTCACTTTGAAATGTTGTTGTACCCTTGCATTATATAAATAGTACTGTTGTATTAAGTGCTGTCAACCCACAGTTGGGCAGTCCCATATAAAGTGGATGAAGGAAGTGCCAGTAGCTGTGAAGCATATATACAGTCCTCAACAGTCGGTTAATGGCTGTCACGCATAGGTAAATCTGGCACACGAGTAGCTTGTCAATGTATTCCCCAGAAATGTGAGTGTGCTACATGAAATGTAGGGTTCTGTAGAAATTTAACTGAAAATGTCACGTGAACACATCCAGATATGTAGATACATAAATATAAATAAAAAATATAACTATGTAGCAGTAACATCTGCATCTTGGACAGTTAGTATGTCAGATATAGGTCAGGTATATAATGAACTAGCCAAACCCATTACACAACCTAATGCATGTTGCCTAGTGTAATAATACATGTAGGGGATATACACCTGCAGTCAATAGGAATGTACTGTAGACTAAAAGTACTTATAAGATGTTAATGGAGGTTTCTTTTTACTCCCTACTGTATGTAGGTTCATAGGTAGATACTAGGCTATCTGCCCTAGGGCATTTATAAGCCTAGCCAGAGTGTATTTGGCTTCCGCCTCCCTATTAGATTAGCCTACTGTGCCTCTGTAAAGTAGGTCACAGAAGGTACCCTTTTAAGATTAGTTTACTGTGCCTCTGTCTAGCAGGGACACAGGAGAGATCCCAGGGGTGAAATTGCGATTTCCCATCCACGCGTCCAAATTTCGCTTGAAGAGGATCAGAGAGGGGCTATGTCTAACATGAATTGGGATTCTATTCCAGAGTGAGGGGAGCCTCTGGGAAATTAATCTGTCACTCCAGCATGTCCTATTTATTTTTGTGCTAAGGTTTAGGTCCCTGGAGCGTGTAGCTCTAAGGGACTTGGATTTTTTGAGGTGGAGCATGTCCATTAATTCTGGGTTTGACATGGCTTTGTACGTCAGGCATAGATCGCCTCTAAGTAGGTGGTAAGCAACTGAGTAGAGCTGGAGTTTCTTTAGTCGAGCTGCATAGGACATCTGTTTGTAGCCCATGATCCTCTTGGTGAGGTACTTTTAGGGTCTCTCCAGTTGCTACAAGTGTTGGGTAAGGTACATCCCAAAAGGGGCATTGTATTCAATTATGGGCCTGATGAGTAATGAGTAGAGGGGCACAATGACCTCTCTTGATCTAGATGCGAACCCTTTCATGATAAGGTGGGCTATATAGAAGGTCTTTCTAACCACATTGGCAATGTGATTATCAAAGCAGAGATTACTATCTACATTGGTCCCCAAATCTCTAATTACTTCTTCCGTACTTAATGGATTACCACCTATGTGGTAATTTGTGGGCACCTTGTTTTTCCCAAAGGGGATGACTATGCACTTTTTAGCATTTAGCTTGAGGCCATGGCTCTGGCACCAAGCATCCATCTCTGTGAGACCCTTTTGGAGGATGCTTGTGTCAGCTGGAGATTCGATTATGGCCCCCAGTTTGCAGTCATCTGTGAACTTTGTCAGCCATAATCCCCCCGTGTTAGCCTGAACCTCAGAGAAGTATATACCGAACAAGAGAGGTCCCAGAACTGAGCCCTGTGGGATGCCACTTGTAACTGGTTTGGATTTGGACATGGCACCTGCAATTCTGACCATGTGGGTTCTATCTTTGAGCCAGTTTGCAACCCATCTTGTGATATAAGGGTTGATATGTAAGCTGGTAAGCTTATTTATGATGCCCAAGTGGGGTATTGTGTCGAAGGCTTTTGCGAGGTCCAGGTAGGCTGTGTGGACTACCTTGCCCTCATCTATAGCTTTGGTAACTGTTTCAAAGAAATCAACCAGGTTTAAGAGGCAAGATCTGCCCTTAACAAAGCCGAATTGGGTAGGGTCCAGTGTCTGGAGGCTCCCAATGTCTTTGTTTATGAGTTCCATGATAATATGCTCCATAGCTTTACAGACCAGACTAGTCAGGCTTATGAGGAGATAGTTTCCGGGGTCCGTTGTGGCACCACCTTTGTGGAATGGGACCACTGTAGCTGTACGTCATTCTTTGGGTACATATCCTGTAGTAAGGCTAAGTTTGAACAGTGACTTAATGTGAGGGTTCAGTTCTTCTTGGAGCTCATGTAAGACACAGCCTGGGACACCATCCGGTCCCATAGATGCTGTGTGTTTTGCTTTGGAGAGAGCAGCTTTCACCTGTGCATCTGTGATGTCAGGGAGGTTACATTCAGTTGGGATAGGCGTTTGCTCCTTTGGAGGGAAGGGGGGGGGGGTTGCACTGAATCTGTCTGCCAGGATGTTGGCTATGTCTGTAGGTTCGGTATATTTTGTACCATTATGCAACAATTCAGAGCATATCTGGGAGTTTCCGCCCATGTTCCTGACATAACTAAAGAAAGCCTTGTGATTATCTTTAGTGTCTAGGGCAATTTTTCTTTCGAAACTGGCCTTTGATGATTTTATGAGGGATCGAAGTTTCTTGCTAATACTGATCAGAGATGCATTCCCTTTTTGGGATTTTGCTCTGTCATGTAGCAGCTTCCTCCATCTGTTGTATAGCTTATTTATGGCTGAGGTCGACCAGACCGGTCTCCTGTTTTTGGAGGAGTGAGTCTTGGTTTTATTTGGGATAGCACGGTCCATGCATTCCTGCAGGTGCTCATAGAATGGATTTGTAAAGGATTCTGTGGATTGGGCTGTATTATCCTCTGGCCCAGGGG
The DNA here is from genome assembly GCF_019279795.1 of Protopterus annectens. NCBI lineage: Eukaryota > Metazoa > Chordata > Ceratodontiformes > Protopteridae > Protopterus > Protopterus annectens. The sequence goes on along the minus strand of NC_056725.1, from coordinate 130,408,973 downwards.
CTTTGAAGGATTCCACCTCAGTCTTGAGAAGTGCAAAGCTGGCTTTTGAAAAATTCTTTACAGTGATTTCCTTGGCTGGGGGTGGGGATGGGATATGGATGTCCAGAGAAATTTGTTTATGGTCTGATCTTACCAATGAGGGGTTTACCTCTGGTGTGGAACACAGAGTCCCCATGTTGGTGATGACCAGGTGCAATATGTTGTTCCCTCTTGTGGGAGTGGTGACCAGTTGTTCCATTGTGTTAGAGTTTATAAATTCAAGGAACAATTGGGCGAGGGTGTTTGGGCTTGAGTAGTTTTCCCAGTCAATGTTTGGGTAGTTGAAGTCACCCAATAACATAGTGTTTGGAGAGACCTTCATATTCTCCAGTGTTCTAAGGAATGCCAAGTGGGGTTTCTGTAATAGGGAGGGTGTTCTGTAGCAGGCTACAAACTGAAAGGCAGTTTTTCCCACTGTTAGTTGCACATGGATGGTTTCCGATGCTTCGTGCAGTGCTACTAACCTGGAGGTGTAGGTATCTTTGATGAATATAGATACTCCCCCTCCTTTTGTGCTTTGCTCCGAGTTTTGGGGCCAAAACGCATGGTATGAGTTATAACCTGGTAGTGCTGGGGTGCTCTCAGGAGCCTTGAACCAGGTTTCTGTTACTGCACAGACATCGATTTTCTCCATACTGAGGAGAGTCTCGAGTGCGTGCATCTTGAGGTTTAGACTTCTGGCATTGAGTAGCATTACCTTTAGTTTTTTTGTCTTTAGGTTGTTTATGGAGGTGGGTTTGTCCTTTGAGCCTTGCCTAAAAAAGGCACTATGGGGGTGGCAAAAGCCTTGGCCAGTATACGAAAGCCTAAGGGTGACAGGTGCAAGCCGTCCCTAGCGAAGCAACATGGCTTGTCGAGCATGTCATCCCAGGCTGACAGACACTGGATCCCCTTTGAATGACACCAATACTTTAGTCAATTGTTGAAACTGATCATTTTGTCTTTATACTGTGGCATCATTTTTGGTGAGGGCAAGATGCTACTTACGGTCAGGATCATACCAGCCTGGGCTACATGGTCAGAGAGCTCCTCTATGTCTCTATTCTTGTAGTCCAGGGAGGTACGTCTCAGGTCATTCACACCAGCATGGACAATGATGGAGTCATACTTGTACTTGATTTGGAGTGACCTGAGTGCTTGCATTATGTGGCGGATCCTGGCACCCGACAGGCAGCTTACAGTGACCGTCTCCTTATTCAGTCTGGTGAGTGGGACGTCAGTGTGCCGGACAATAGAGTCCCCTTTAACAAGTGTATTTGATGTGTTGTTTGGCCTTAAGGGCTGTGACTGGGAGGCACACTGATTTTGTGAGATATGTGATTTGTGGGTATTGTTGAGGGGTGGCTGTTGCTTGGATATCTGCTTAGGAGGTCTTTGCTGTTTAGGCAGATTTTTATTTAGAGCCTCCGAGTATGTTTTGTGTGTTTATGTGTTGGGTATGCAGATGCAATAGGTCTGTGTGAGACTGGATTTGTGGTGTGGGTGGTTACCTTTTCCTCCTGACTGACTGTGCCAGTCTTGGGTTGAGAGAGCTCTGCCTCCAGTTTGGCTGTGTAACTGCATCTCTCACATGTATTAGAGTTAGTTGGAAGGAGGAGAGGGTTGTCTGTGTACAAAAGGCAATTGTAACATTGCCTCAAAATTCCCAGATACACCAGCTGGACTGGAGAGTAACCTTGAAACTGACCCTTGGACATACCAGATTAGTATAGGGAACTGTTTTTTACTGATCAGATTAGGGAAGGGAACTGATTTTTCACTTGATCAGGAAGGACCAATCGGGAGTCTAATACTTATGAGAAGTCAAGGAGGGTGTAGTGCTTTAGTTAGTTAGTGTTTCCTTATAAGAGCTGAGCAAGTGCAGGGCTTTAGAAAGAGAATAGAGTGATTACTTTGAGAGTTTGAACAGTTCTAAGGGAAAAAGTGAAGAGCAGACTTTGTGGAGCCTGGAATAGTTTAAACCTGTTTAGGTGGCCCTGCCCGACGCTGCTCAGTGCGCAAAAACAGAGTTGTAGGGTTTTAAGAGAGAGAGATCAAGGAATTTAGAATTGACCCAAAATGGCCAATAAAACTACAGCTTCTAGGTAGTAAGCACTCCTCCAGGGACAGGCAGGCTGTTCAGTGTTAACCACTCCCACTGGTGTACACAGAGACTTCCCTTTAGCCCAAGCAAGCACCGGCCTTCTAGAAACTTCCAAACAGTTCAGAACATCAAATCTGTAACTGAACTTTCTTAACTTTCAGAAAGTGGGAAAAAGCAAGATTTTTTTTGTTTTTTTTTTTCTTTTTGTTGTAGTTTAAAGGTAGCAGAGATACACAAGCAGCAAAATAATTACAACAGTGCAATAAATGACCCCACATTTGAGTGCTAGGCCAAAATCAGGTAAAATGCAGTTTTTAGAGAAAAAAACGATTTTAAATTAAGTGCAACACAGGAAATGCAGTAAACAGGCTTTAGATGTGTTCCATGTACTGTTACTGTTACAGATATAAACTTTAGCAAGCCGGAAAATGCCAAAAAGTAGGCGGCAAAGCAGTAAAACTTAACAAAAAATCAGAAGAAAATACTTAAAATCACAAAAGTGGCTCATTTTCTTCTCTCAACGTTTTCTCCCCTTGGTAGGTGCTTCAGCAACAACTAGCAAGTCTGAAAAGATGCCAAAACCACGAGGCAGTCTGGTTTTAAGAGAGACAGATCAAGGAGTTTAGACTTGACCCAAAATGGCCAATAAAAAAAGCCAATAAAAAAGAAAGATTTTTTTTGTTTTTTTTTTTCTTTTTTGTTGTAGTTTAAAGGTATGTGCATAAACAATGCAATTCCATACCTCAATGGATATGTCTAATCTCAAAACATTTGTTGGGACATATGTCCTATTGTTCTATAAATATCTGCATTTACTTTGATGCATGTGCCCTTTTCAAACACCACAATCTTGGTGGCCTGTTGCCACCAATCATCCCTGCATGCTGTTGTAATGTCCACTTTCGTTCAATATATCCATGTGTTATGCTTGCTGTTCAACTGTTGCAACCCTGGTGTGTTTGGTTAATGGGAATATTACTGCATGCTGTTACAACTAATTTGAAATGCTGTTGTCTATGTTGTAATTAAACACACCTAATCACAGAATGTATGGGAAGGCCAGTCCCAGCGGACCCACCTGTCCCTCCTCAGCTGGCGATTGCACCTGGCACCAGCAGGTCCGGTGCCCAGCCCGGGCTACCCTCCTCCATTAGTCCTGTGCCACCTTCGGGTGGAAGCGCTGCAGGGGATGGGGCTCGTCCCCCCCTGCAAGCATGGGCAGAGAAGGGCCACCTGTCACCCTCCGAAGGGTCTAGGTTGTGGTGCATAGGGAGATCCAGTGTTTAGTCGCTGATCCCCTATGCCAGCTCGAGCCGACACTGGTGTGACTCACGTGTGAGCCTGCCCCTCATACACAGCCCCAGCACAGACACCCTTGGGGCTGTGAAGGTGCAGTGGTGACTGCCCATGGGTGGGGATCTCAGTTCCACTGTTACCATCTGTGAACTCATGGGCTTGCGATTTCCAAACATCCGTCCCCGTCAATTGTGTTCACCCACCCCATGTGTCATACTCCACCCCTGTATGAGTCTTGTTTGTCTTGTCTGTTTACCTCCCCAACCTACCTCCCCAAATATACCTACTTCCTCTACCTCACATTCCACTCTCACCTGAAAAAAAAAAAAAGAAAAAAAGGGCAATCTGTTCCCACAAAAATATTACGCCCCATACATAGCTGCCCATTTTGCACACATGTCTGCTGGACATGTAAACTGATAATTATAATTGGCAGTACAACATACTTTGTTGTCCTCGCCCCTCTCTCAGGGCTGGAAGGTTTCAAATTTCACTCCAAATATGTAACATATGCACAGCTGTTGCTGGTAAAGAAATGGGCAACTATGGACCTTCCCTACACCCGTCCTGCACATCCTGAGCTGGTTTCGCTACTGTCTTTCCCTCTTTGTGCCCCCTTTTTCACCACTTTCCTATCTCCCCATTTTCTTTTCTTTGAAAGAAATTAGCGCGGGGGTTAGTGGGAGTAAGCACTTTTAAGCAGTAGTTAGCGGGTTTGAGCGAGTGTGCGCATATGTATGCTTAGCTAAGCATTGCTAAGCGTCGTGCAAACCCGCTTACAACTGCTTAAAAGTCCCTTAGTCACTCTGTATGTCAGGGCCCTTGTTCTGCTCAGCAGCAAGATAAAACACCTCTGTCAGTCTCGAACCCCAGACCATGGACACACTAGACTGCATGAAGTACCACTAAGCAAAGCAAATATACAATAACTTGGTGCTGAAATAAATATATCATGCAATACAATGAATGAATGTAAAGGAAAATAGGAAGGCCATGACACAAAGCTTGTTCTGTGGATCTTTACCAGCAATTGCTGTGGAATTGCATTACATGACTGTGACAAGAGAAGCAGCCATTCTAGTAGAAAATAATGTTATAGAGGCACTTTACAACCCCCACACAGTATCATAGCAGGGCAAACACTGGCATATCTGATTAGGGGAGAGGCCGTACTCCCTAACTGTGACTACTTTTCAGGGATGTCCCTGATTGTGAAACATATTTTAGCTGTGTCCCTCTGAATCCCTCTGAAAAGTATTGACATTAGAAAGGTGGGGTATTACACAATGAATAATGACAATAATGACAGTAGACACCACTTGTACTTCATAAAAGGTGCACTAATCCATATGCACTGCTTCACTCAAGTCTACACTTACTGTCTCTATTATTTGGAAGGTGTACGTCACTTTTAACTACCTGTCCCTGACTCCAAGCAAATATGTATCTGAGTGTTTCATAGGCCTGGCAGAGGAACAAACACACAGGCATATCAGCTTATCTGCTGTTACACACTCTGCAAATAGCTTTGGGAGGACTTCCACAAGCATACCCTTATGTAGGAGTACAACACAGAAATACCAAAAGATGTAGCCATGTACTGGTAGCAACTGACTGTAACAATGCCATTGTACCAGTGCTGAAAACACCTGTGGGTTGCAGAGACAAAGAATAACAGACTATCATCTGGCTACCATCTGGATAGGTTCACAGTTGGGAACTATGCAGACAGACCACCTGCCTTGATAAACTAACAGGTACACATCAATCCTTTAAGTCCAATAAGATAACACACACAATAAGACATAATGCTCTCTGTATGTCTGCATCTCCCCCCCCAAATTTTAAATATACGTGTGTGTTTAGGGACTACCAAGGATGTAGGCAGGCATAATCAGTAGTGGAATTGTCCAGTTTACCTGAGAATCCTGTGCTAATGTCAACAATAAAAATACACAAACCCTGCAGAAGTGAGTACATCAATATGCACAGTATAACGGTTCACAAACAGTTCATGTGCCAAAAGAATACTTCTCAATAACTACTTTTGTATGGCAGTTAATTACATAAGTAGAAAAGAAACTACATACTCACATATATCTTGTGTAAGCATTTGTATGGGTGAGTTAAACTCTACACTGATAGCTCTGTACTGGAAGTGGCAACAGTCAGGTCTGAGTACAACATGTACATCACTGTCTACACCTCTAGCTTCAGATATAAGAAGTATACCAACCTTCTGACTTAAACAACAGTGTCCACAGCAAACAAGCATGGGCCCCACTCTGGAAATCTTAAAGGGCTATGCCTACAAAACTTAGCAAGTTATAGCAGTGGGTTGCTATGACAGTGAGTACTGCAATTACCACACAGCAGGCTGTATGCATTTACCAAATGCTAGGCACCAATTGGTGCTGAGGGCATCACATGTACATGTGCAGATACCTATAAAAGCAGTCTGTACTTGCTATCCCCACATGCAATCATTACATTGCACGTGTTAAAGCATCAGTGAACCTGGGGAGGAGTAAAAAAGAATTATTACTTAATAACACAAAAGTGTAATTAAGTAAAAAGAGTTGACTGAATTACTAACCAAATATATTCATTAAGTAAAAATAAAATAATTAATAACCAAAAGAAATTAAGTAAAAGCAATCTTTACTTAAGTAATACCAAAAAAAAGTGTCAAAACATACACAGACGGACCTGAAAGTGACAAACACGTATGTAACAGATATGTGGTTACCGGCAAGTAGTAGATGTTTATGAAGAGCACTGTAAATACTTTGAAACATGCATATGTGGCAGCAGTAGGTATGTATGCACTGATGCCATGCATGACTACTGCCATGGACAAATTAGTGTGTAGCTGTGTGCAGTGGGACATAACTGTGACATATGTAGCTCAGCATTAAATGTCAAACATCTGATGATGTCATATATGTTCTGTATAGTACTGTGTATAATGGCTGTTTGGGGGAGTAGTGCAAACAGCTATATAAACCTGGATGTCACAGAGTAACACATGCATGATAGTCATATAATGTGTAGCTTAGCATTGGCAACTGCTGTACCAGGCTAGTATAGTAATGTAGCATTAGCAGCTATAAATACTCCCTGTAATATTACTGTTATGCACACATGTGACAATTGTTCATGTTGTAGCAAGGCCCAACAGGTCATCCATGAGGTCTACGGACTTACAACAGTGTGGACCTTGTGTGTGTATGGCACACACATATGGAGAGATATTTATGTGTCAGATATCTTAGCATCTTAACATGTGCATAGAGCAAGGGACATACTGCAACTTTTTGTGAAAGGTGGACATATATATATGTTAGTGAAGGTTGTTATGTGCATATTTTCATGTAGGTTGTAGTGTGTGGCAAACAAGACAGCATACAGTGCTGGTATATGACATGTGGTGTTTAAACGCTGTGGGTATGATTTGTTAAGTTTTTAGTCTTCCAGACAGAGTCCTGCTAAAGATACATGGGCTGAGAATACCTTCAATGCATTCTGCACAAGACTGTGCAAAATTATTACATAACTGTATCCCTCTCAACCTTTGCATAATTGATATTCCCACCATGAATGGTGGACTGTGTATGTGCCTATATGTAAATCTATATGTACACCAATGGATGTTTATATGTACGCTCAAGCTCAATGTTGTAAATGTACTGCCATCCCTTTTGTTAAAAACCATGTACCCATGAACTACCACATAGGTGGTAGTCCACTCAACACCAAAAGTGTGATAAGAGACCATGGGACACAGGTGGATAGTAGTGTCCCTTTTGATAATCACAGTGCCACACTAGTCATGTAAACTGTGTACGGTCCACATGTCATCAGAAAAGGTGTGTCATCCATGGAATAAGAGGTCAGTGTTCCACTCTACTCATCAGTCATAAAACCCATCATAGAGTACAATGGCCCTTTTGGTATGTACCTCAGAAGACATCTACAGCAACTGTAGATGCCAGGCACAAACCTCAGAAAGAGTATTACCAGACTCAAACAGATGCCCTATGCAGACTGTTTTAAAAAACCACAGCTACACTGTGTCGCATACCGCCTACCCAGAGCCAACCTCTGCCTAACATACAAAGCTATGCCAAACACACAGGTATTGGACATGCTCCATGTAAACAGATCAAAATCCCTACAAGCTGCACACTGTACTGATCTACACCTTGTAACGTCAAAAAGCAGAACATGCTGGAGTGGTACATTCTCATCTCAGACACATACCATACTCTGGAACCAACTACCTATCAATAGCAAAGAAAGGTCCTCATTAGCAGTCATCATGAATAATCATGATGAATGGATGTGAGATAGGAATTACAACCCGGGAATTACCTCTGTGGCTCTGCATGACAGGGGCACATGAACTTAAATTACATGGGTGTTGAAGGGCAGGGTACCATATGGCTAGGCTTCTATAGGCCCTACGGCTAATAGCCTACGAGCTACCTAGGACCCGATACATACATGCATGTACATGTTGCATCAATTGCTATGTGAGGTTGACTGAGTGTGATGGTGAATGTGTAGATGAATGTGTCAACATTGTGTATATGTGTGATAGCCTAGTGGGAAACTGTTTATATCATGGTATGTAGTGTTCTAGCTCTGATCCCCGCAAAAGATATGTATGCTATTGCTAGGCAGGAAAAGCAGTATGGCATACGGTGTGACATAGTCCCATGATGTTGACTGGAGTGTGCCATTGTAGGCTAAAGCAGTACATGTATGCTTATTGATTGTTAACACTAGTGAATACAAATCCTGTATGAACTGTAGTACTACCTGAAGCTGTAGGCCTAAACAGCACAGTATGGTGTATATCCACATTGCTTGGAAACACTGTTTTGTTTGTTACCTGTAGTCCTCACACATTACATACCTCAGGCATAAGGTTTTGTAAGTGCTGGCACACAGTACTGTATGGTACACAGGTAAAGCTCATCTGGGTTGCCATACCTTTGTGTCTTGTAGGTATGTCTGATGTGTGTGTGGGTAAGCCTGTAACATGGCCTTGGTTGTATGTGTGTTACAGGATATAAGTGCATATCTAGCAACATGTATAGTGTAGTACAGCAGTATGCCACCTATATTGGTGAATGTGCACATATGTTGCTTAGGGGTTTGCTATCAACAAGTAGTGTGGTGTACTGGTAGTACTGTAACTGTACTTTACAATCATTTCAATGGATGACATATTTCTGTATGCATTAGCTTCATATATACCTCCTGTGGCTAGGTGGTTCATTGTGTCACATACAGTGTGCCATGTGCTGTTGTATAGTCTTACATACTGGTTTCACTTTGCTGCTGTGCAGAACATAGTTTAATATATAGAACGTGCCAGGCACTGTCAGGCAGTTGTGGGCTGAGCACTGATGTGTGGTATTAAAAGTGAGTATCTACTGACAGCCAATAGGTTGCTATATATGGCATTTCATTGATATCTGTACTTTAGAATGTTAAGTGTGCCACATGACTTGCTCACAATAATTGTTTTATTGTCTTCCAGGGACATGTCTCACCATCGCAACCCTGCATATTCCCCTGAAGAGGAGGAAATCATTATATCCACCCTAGTACAACATCACACCCTGCTGTTCTCCAGAACCAGCCAGGACCAGCATGAGCGCACTGCACTGTGGCAAGATGCTGTCCATCGGGTTAATGACGTAGGCATGCATGACTGGACTTATGAGCAGGTACGCCATCACTGCAGTGATTTCATTAGACATGTCCGGCAGCATGCCTCTGATGTCCACAGACAACAGCTTGCCACAGGTGGTGGTGCAGCATTACATCCGCCCCTCACCAGAGTGGAAGAGCTGCTCCTCAGCGTGGGGGCTCCTGGACAACCACTACAACAGACGTGTCATCATGGAGGCCGGAGTCATCCAGCAAGTTGACTCGGAGTGTGCAGGTAACATGTCATATCTGTAGACTAGTGTTAGCTCAATTGTTAGAACATGCATATGTCAGATGTGTACTGTGTATTTGGAAGATGTGGAGCCTGGTGTTGTGCAATACTGATAATTTGGAACATAATCTGTATGCCTGTGACTGTCAACCATTGTACTACTGTAAAATTGCAAACTCACAGCAACAATGCCATAGTTGTTGACACTGATAAACTGTCTCATATCCTTGTAGGTCTCTCTGGTGTGACAGCAAGACAGCAGACCCATGCTGGAAAGTGTTCTACATTTAATATGGCAAATAACATGTGCATGTCATAGGTGAGTTGTAGGCCATATACACATGTAAAACACCTACACATAATGCATGCTCTGCATGTTTTCTGTGGGACTATGCACATCCCAGTAACATGAGTAGCTGCCTCAAATGCATGCTATACACAGAACATCCCAAACAATTGTGGTACACTGTAGTGGACATTGTATAGGCAGAGTCAATATACATGCACACAACATACACCACCTTGGCATACGCAGTACATGTTAATATGATACACATGGTGTATTTAGACACCTGCTGTAAGGTCAGACTCCAGTATCCCAAATGTCATCCACACAGCACACATACTAGACCTGAGGGGTAGAGGCCTATCATGGGGCAGTGCAAAACTCTTCAACAAACAACACATTCATGTTAGGCAATGCTCCCTATTAAACACCTTACATACTCATGTAACAACTACCTGTGAAATGGTTAATGTAGTCACAGTGCTGCATTTCAGGTACAGCAAAATAGTTGCCAGTGTGGCACACATTAGTGGCCTTGAGTGACCACATTATGCTACCTGTTGATGGCTCATGGTACTACACTACATCCAGTTACAGTAACTACAGTACTACACATATCATTCATTGCTATACACCTGACAGTTGTGTGCATCCAGCCATGGTATGCATACCTGTGAGTGATGGTGCACAGGACATTGAAAAGGATTTAATACTTGCACAGCAATGTTGTGTCCACGTACACATTGTGTTCCAGGGTGAGGCCAATCATTGAACAACACACATGCATCAGACATGTAAACTGTTATTAACAAGGACTCTCTATACTCACACTGCATGCTGTTGAGCAACGCACATCTTGCATGCTGACACATGTGATAGGACTCTTTGGCTTGTGATACTGTACTCCACCATCAACCACTAATGGGTATGTTCTGGATTGCTGTTGGTGTGTGTGTGTGTGTGTGTGTGTCTGTGTGTGTGCGTGTGTGTGTGTTTGTGTAGTGTACTTGTGTTCATGTGTTCATGTGTGCATGTGTGCATGTGTTAATGTGTTTATGTGTGCATGTATGCATGTGTTCATGTGTGTATGTGTGCATGTGTGCATGTGTTCATGTGTGCATATGTACATGTGTTCATGTGTGCATGCGTGCATGTGTGCATGTGCGCATGTATGCATGTGTGCTAACATCATGTACAGATTGTAAAGTGTGTTTCCTATCTTCCTCTCACAGGTGCTGAGGTTGTGTTGGTTGAGTGCAGCAGGGAACCTGAAGACACTGCCACAAATAGTGGAAATGATGATACATGTGTTTTGGCACAGGCAGGTTTGACAGGGTCTGTCGTTGGTCCGCCAATCAACAGTACACAGCTTTCCACACCATCTATGTGCACATTCATACTGCCAATACATCCCTCATCACCAGTGGCCTTAGCTGAGGGACAGCATACAGTAGGCATTGACCAGGATAGTGCGGTATCTATGGCACGTACATCCCCTCACAGCAGCCATACCCAGATTCCTGGAACAGTACCACATAGGCGGATGTCCAGGGGTTCTCATGGGAGCACTGCTGGTCATAATGCCCCTGGCAGACGTGCCCCCACAGGTCTTATAACCTCAGGTATGTTCTGGGCTGTAATGCAGGCACAGGCATGTATGGAATGGTACACCAGACAGGGACTGAAGGCGCAGAGGGCCCATAACACCGCTATCAATGACAGTATCCGTGACCTTGCCTGTGCCATCCGTCACTACACCAAGGTCATTGATAGACGTTGGGGGGAGACATTTGATGTCCTCCGCAATGTCATGTCCATGTGCCAGGACAATGCAGGATGGCCGAGACATCGACGTGAACGTATGCCAGCAACATCATCGGCAGGCAGTCGTCGTGGACAACACACAAGTCACAGCCGCTCCCGTAGTGGCAGTACCAGCCCCAGCAATGTTGGGGCTGGGCTGTCAATAGACCGTCATAGAAGACCACGTGCACGTGGCTCTGGCCAGTCCCAGCAGGGACATGGGTCCAGTCGACATCCCTCTGCCTCTGATGATAGTACCCAGTCTGGCTTAGTACCCGATACTGTCTGTTGCACCCCTGCCAGGCACAGGTACTATGTCCATGGCCAGAGACGGTGATCTGTGCAGCATGGCAGGTACAGTCTGTGGCTGTCCCACAACCTCCCATATATGGCAGCCACATGGTGGAACTGTGTGCATGCAGACACACAGACATAAACCAAACACCTAGAGCTAACACATACACACACATTACATCAACATTGACCCATGCTGTACTGTTGTCCCTCACACACACACACACACACACACACACACACACACACACACACACACACACACATACATGTCAATTGGATGGGTCAATGTCGGGCTCTGGCAAACCAACAACACACCCTGTGCATATGATGAAACTATGCCACCTCCTGTCATCTGTAACATTGATGCAGGAACAGGCTAACATGGTGCTGATGCACAGGATGACTTTATAGCAGTGTAGCAATGTTAGCATGATGTCAACAGTACAGTGTAATGATATCCTTGCAGGTATATCTGAGCAGGCATGATGCATTAAAGCTATGATTATCAATGTAGTATTGTTTACAGCAGTGTTATTTCCAAAAATGTATTGTCCACCCATGTGCCACTTGGCTGATGTGTGTAGTTTTGGCAGCATGTGTTGGTGAGTGGACAGTATGTGTGTGATGTGTGCAGTACAGATTTGTAGGTTTACATTTGTGAACATGGTGGAGGTGCACTGTCTGCATGTACATGCATAGTGGACACATGGGAAGGGTGGCATGCCCTGTATTACACAGTGTCAACACTTCATAGTTTCTATTGGTGGCCAGTATGAATTTTAATACACATATATTTTTAACTTGGGTACACATGTGTGTATGACATGGTTTGACACTATGCTGTGGGTAATACTGTTACTATCTGTCATTGGTTTGCATTCTGATAGTATACACAACCTCAACAGCCTGACTATAACCAATCATTAGATGATGTCTTGACAACTGACACACAGATGTAGGAAACTCAGTAGCATTTGGATCCTTCCGGTACTATACTATACCAGCAACCAGTAGTATTGACTGCCACCCATTCCTGGGACCACTCCTGTTTGGCATATAGCCCTTTTAGGTACAAGCAAACCCACTAGGGATATATCCGTCCACATCTGGAAATGCATACAGTGGCTTACAATGCATTCTCCAGATGAGACACTTATCCTCCACAAGGGTATCATACAGACAGATACCTGTTGTCCAACCCATCCTGTAAAGCTATAAGCCAACTATAGCATAGTCATCCACATTTACTAAACATAGTACCCCGACAGTACCACATAGGTAGTAGCCCCCAACATGTAGAACTGGTACCAATGTGTACATACAGCCAAGTGTTATGTCATCTCTCCTTTGGTATTCACATTTCCACAGGTATTCTGAAGTCCCTCGGTGTATCACATAAGCAATAAGGGTCTGTATGCATATCCACAAAGTTGTTGTACACCTATAATGAATGTCCATTATTGACAGACTTTGTTGTGTTTGAACATGTCTGAAATATACCCCAGGCATGAACCCTCACTCACACTATTCTATAGAAACTGTCATGGATGTGTGACTCAGATGACCTAAGCCACAGATCACTACAGTGGCATATATGACCGAAGGTCTGAGAAGCAGCAGCACAATCTGTCAAAGGTAACAGATGTATTCATGTAGAAAGCAGGCTTCACACCTATGAACTAATTGAGGTCACATGTACATATATGTATTTGCCACACAGATACCTGAAGTGTGCAATGCACATACTGTTGTTATACTGATATGTCATACAGTAGTAAAAGCTAAACCCACAACACATTGACCAAGAGTATCACACACTCACACTCAGCAATTGCAGGATTGAAACCCCTACCTAACTATGTTATGATACTAGAGAGATACACATTAACACGACGTGCTATATGCTTTACTGGGAGTTTTTATTTCCAATGCTATATTTGTAGGATGCTGACATCATCAGACTCGCCAGAGAGGAATATAACACTTTTAAGGTGTTTTCCTAGACTCCAAAACGGACAATACTCTCAAAGGAAATCACACAGACACCTACCTCCCCCCCATACAGTCAGCAATTGCAGGATTGAAACCCCTACCTAACTATGTTATGACACTGGAGAGATACGCATTAACACGATGCGCTATATGCTTTACTGAGAGTTTTCATTTCCAATGCTATATTTGTAGAATGCTGACATCATCAGACTTGCCAAAGAGGAATATAGCACTTTTAAGGTGTTTTCCTAGTCTCCAAAAAGGGCACTCCTCTCAAAGGAAATCACACAGAAACATACACCCCCCCCCACACACACACACACACTCAGCAAGTGCAGGATTCAAACCCCTACCTAACTATGTTATGATACTGGAGAGATACGCATTAACATGACTTGCTATATACTTTATTGGAAGTTTTCATTTCAAATGCTATATTTGTAGGATGCTGACATCATCAGACTTGCCAGAGAGAAATATAACACTTTTAAGGTGTTTCCCTAGCCTCCAAAAAGGACAATACTCTTAAAAGAAATCACACAGACACATACTATATTATGTAGCATAGCACATACCATGACTATTTGGGTACATGTAGTTGGTGAGTACTGCAAGGCTCCACCAGATGTGTCCAGGCACCGGAACCATGACTTGAGCAGCCCAAACACACGCTCAATTACATTTCGTGTTTGTGCGTGTGCCTCATTATGGAGTTCCTGTTCAGGTGTGTGTGCATTTCTGATGGGTGTCATCAGCCACAGCTCCAGTGCATATCCAGCATCCCCCACTAGGTGACCATGAGGGATGTCCCCATTGGCAAATGTCTGGTACAGCTGTGTCAGATGCCAAATATGGGAATCATGGTAGCTTCCAGGGCAGCCAGCACACACATTCATTATTATGCCCTGGGCATCACACACAACCTGGCAGCTGATGGAGGGGAAACCCTTGCAGTTAGCGTAGGCCCTACCCCGCCCACCAGCTGGTGCTTTTATGCATATGTGTCTGCAGTCTATTGCACCCACTACCTCAGGGTATTCCGCTATTTGCTGGAAGAGATGCATATTGCTGGCCAATACCTCACCGATATTGGGGAAATATACATGATCATCGACATGTGCTGACATGGCATTCAGGAACTGGTGCAGTACCCTGGATGCTGATGCCTGTGAAATCCCCATCATATCACCAGTTTGTCTCTGGAAGGTACCTGTTGTTAGAATTCTTAGACCAACACATACCTTGGTTTCCACTGGGATGGGTTCCCCTCTGTTGGTTCTGTGTGTGAGGCGTGGCCTGCACAGCTCAACAATTTGCTGCATGAGGTCTCTGACCACTCTATAGCGCTCCACTATCTCCAGCTCATGTAGCCCCTGGTAGGTTACCCTGGGCCTGTACACTCTTCTCCGTCTCCACACTGTGGGTTGCTCAGCAGCATTCGCATTGTCACCACCCTCAGCATGTTCCATATGTCGCCTTATAGCAGCAATGGCAGCCCCTAACATTTATTTGTCTCAGTAAAGCTTTTTCAGTTTTCACTTCTCTTAGTTTACTGCAGTGTTGCAGTGTCTCTAAGAAAAACATAGTGGAAAATTGTTTGCAGAGTTTTAAGTGCTGGGCTGGGCTGGGCTAGTGTACTGCCTGTGTAATTGGCTGATTCTGATTGTTTTCACCTGCTAGCTCTGCTACTTCTCCTTGGTTAACTTCCTACTATTTGTTGTGCTTCCTTTTCCCTTTCTGTTTCCACAGGGGGCAGCACCGTGCAAACACGTGCACACCAGCTCACACATGCTTACATGGCCTAACACTTGCTGACTCTGGCTTAAACGCGCGCACAGAGGTGCAAACGCACTTACATAGGTTTCAACAACCTTACACATGCTTGCTCTGGCTTAAACGCACGCACACAGGCGCACATGCGCGCACACAGTCTTACTCGGTTTTACAGGCACGCACACGCGCGCAAACACATTGCAGGCACTTCTACAAGACACTTTAGTGTTATCCATAGCATACACCTTCAATTTCTTGCCTTTAGCTAGGATACCTGTTGACATGCCTCTTCCAGTGATGGGTAACTGACAGTAAACACATGCCCCTCTGCTCCAATGAGCTTACATTGTTTCATACATACCCCCCTCATGATGTCACCTATCTTCTACTCTGATACTCCCCTTATCCTACTCTTACACTCCACGGACTTTGCTCATATGCCATTGGGATTCACTATCCTTACCCTCATTTGCATAGGATTGCCTACTAATGCTTGGTTACATCTCTTAGACTGAGCTTCCCCCCTTAGCAACCTCTACTCAGTAGCCATGTTGTCTTCAGCCTGCCATTCACTTGCATGGCAGTTGAATATTTAAAGTAATATCCCTATTTGTGGCTTTTATTTTTTTTTCATGGTTTTTACAGTGCAGCACTTTTGTGCGACGCTGCGCTATGCTTAAACTTCGGAGATCGAGGTAAAAAAAATGTTTTTTTTTTTTTTTTCAATGGGAAGAATTGCCAATGGCTGTATATTTGGCCATTGGCATGCTTCCTCAACTGGATGCATCCTTTATTTGGAGCTGTCACGGCTCCGTTTTGCTATTTGCAGAACGGTACCCAGTTGACAACGGAGTACATTTCTGCAAATAACACTACTCTTACTCGGACAGGTTAGGGTTTCCTGGATAGCAAATTTACCTAATTTGCATAACTTTAAGCAGCAAATGAGGTAATTTGCATAACCTAGCCCTGTCCGAGTTAGAGTCATTTTAGGAGCTCTCTTGCACGCCCCTGACGGTTGTTCCTGGATCGCTCAGCAGACATATTGGCTGCATGGAGTCTTACTCTACTCTTAGACTCCATGCAAGCCTTCGTGAATCCGGCCCATTATTTTCTCTGTTTCTATTTATACTATAAATGTGTTCATAGATTCTTTATTTCAACCTACGATCCGTTTTTCCAATATAAAATGCCAGACAGAGTTGACATCTTGCCAAATATACCACACTTTTAGAGTTACAGTTATATCTAGCAGTGAGTAAAAAATGCCTGTTAGAAATTGAACAATCCCTACCTATGTCTATGTACCTGCAATAGGCACAGGATTCACATTTAACCATTCCTAGGTTCTTGTTGTACAATTTATGCTCTATCTCTAATATATTTTTTAAGTTAGCTCCTTTTCTATATACAACTCTTGGTAGGGCACCCAATTTAGCTCTAAGATCTGTGTCTCCCATAAGGATACACCAGTTTTTTAACAGGGTGCCCCTTATGGACTCACCATAAGGTGTATATGTAGTAATTAAGCTGACAATATATCCATTCGTATCCCTATTGTTATTACTGTGCATTGGCGTATTTATGTCAGCACTATTACCCTCAGTGGTGGCAGGGCAAAGCATATGAGCTAACAAGGCTGGTGGTCCCAAAATGGGTGAGAAGTGCCCCTCCCTTCTTTTTATTTGGACTTCTTTTATGAGTCCCTGCAGTAACACTTCTGGGTACCACCTTCTTTCAAACATTTGTTTTAAATTATTGCATTCTTGCATGAATTCTCTATCCAAGATGATCATCCATACTGCCCTAACCAGCTGACCTTTGACTATAGATTTTTTCTGGTATTGTGGATGGCAGCTTGTGTAATGTAAAAATGAGTCTGAGTAGGTTTTCTTTCTATGAATTTTAGATAAGTAGTATTCTCCTAAAATGTCCTTAGTTAATTTCACATCCAAGTAAGCAATCTTTACGCTGTCAAAATTGGATGTGAATTCCAGAAAGGATGTGCTGGCATTCATCTCATCCACAATTTCCTTAGCCGTAGTTTCATCTCCATTTAAGATCATAAATATATAATCCAAAAGTTATGCATAATACATGATTTTATCTTTGATGTTACTTCTGGTAAACACAAAATGGTGCTCCCAGAAGGCCATAACAAAGTTGGCGAAACTACCACCACATGGGAACCCCATAGCTACTCTCCTTTTCTGTAGGCAGTATGTACCATTAAACATGAAAAATTGTTCTGCAAAATGATGTATAGCAGTTCTTCAACTAATCTAGTTTAATTTGCTGGGACACCTCTTTCTATTAACACATCTACCACCCATTCAATTCTTAAATTGTGGGGGATGACTGCGCAAAGGTCTTTTACATCCACAGTTAAAAAGTTGAGCTCTTCACTGCATTCCTGACTATTCATGTCCCTTAAAAGTGACCAGGAGTCCTTACAGATTTGGTGTTCCATTGTAACATATTTTTTCAAGATACCATCAAACACCTTGGCACAAGCATATGTGGCTGAATTTCTCCCATCAATTATAGGGTGTAGAGGAGGGTTAGCCAGATTCTTATGAATCTTTGGAGTGCCAAAGATAACAGGTGTGATAGGTATTGATGTTGTTAAATACTTAAACATATCCAAGTCTATTTGACCGCAAATAAATAAACCATTAATGTAACCTCTTATTTTCCTGTATGCTATATTAAGTTCATTTAAAGGCACCATTTCATAACTGTCCTGTTTCAGCATTTCCTCCATTCTACAGTTATAATCATCCTTAGTCATAAATACTAGCCCCCCACCCTTGTCTGGCTTCATGATTCTAATGTTGGCAAGCCTCAAAGCATTTAGTTCCAGTACATTTTCATTAGTCTTATTATTTTGCAATCCCCCATGAGCATAAGAGCCCTTTAATTTATTTCTAAAATCAATTTCACATATTTTTTCAAAAAGTGTTAGTCTAGGATGCAAGGGTGGGTTAAAAGTACTAGGAACCCTGTTTTCATTCACATTATTCATTTCACAACCATGAAATAAAAGATGTAAATTTAATTTACGTATGTAGAGCTTAAAATCCATCAGTACAGTGCCTATATTTGCTTTCTGCATCGGTATAAATGTCAATCCCCTTGCTAAAATTTCAATTAAATTAGGTTCTATAGTCACATTAGTAAAGTTAAATATATTGAAGTCACCTTGCTGGTTAGTTTGAATAACAGGATGTCCAGCTGCTTCACTGTGGTTGTATTCCTCACCAAAAGTAACAGCTGCTTCACTGTGGTTGATTTCTTCACCAGAAATAACCATCCCATGCTCATTTTCATTTTCTTCAAGCTGTACTTCACAGTTTGCTACTATCTCCATTTGTTGTAGTGGTTGTTTTTCTGCGATTTCGCCTTATTTTTGGTGCCTCCTCATTGCATTTGACATTGTTGTATGCAGAAACATGAAAATTTTGTTCCCCTGAAACTCCATTGATGTTTCTCCCTTGCAAACGCTCACTTCTTCTTGGCTGGCTTGTCCCTTCCTGTTCATCTGGTTCAGTGACATCACCAGTGATGTCACTAGTGGGCAGATCTGCTTCAGCCTCCTCATGCATATTAATATTAACAAAGCGCTGTGGTTGGTTTACAGGGGCTTTGCTACTCTTGATGGGCATTCTTGGGTGTGGGAAAGACAGCCCATTAGTGTAGTCATCAAGATCTCTCTGTAGTTTCTTGATTTTTGTAGCTTTATATTTTAAAATCAAGGCATCAATGGACTCAAAAGTTCTATTGTATTCAAACCTGTATCTATCAAAGTCAGTGCTGGTTTTAACGCTATCCTCCAGCATTAACAGTTCATTAAACAGCTCAGCAGTTTCTTTTGTATACTTAGATATCATCATTTTCATTAAGCTAAGCCCCTGTTGGTTAAAAAATGAAACTGAAACCAGTTCTAAGTGAAATTGGGAGTTTGGTATAACCCCGATTGGATAGGGACAATATCTTAACCCTTTTGGTACCTGTTCACGTTTCAGACATTCTTCTAGGTACACTATTTCCAACTGAGTCTTTCTATATTTAAGCAAACTTGTACCAAACTGCTTCAATACAGTCCTGATATCAGTGCCACTGACCGGTTGTTCCACTGTAGCATTAGAATTATCCTGTTGTAGCCCAAGGGAAAATCTTGCTCCAGCCATTCCCTTAGCTCTGGAACTCCAATAAGCCTCCGTGGCAGTTCACCTCCATGCAGGTTACAACTCAGTCTTTCATTTGGCTGTTTATCATGGTTAACTCTATAAGGTAATTCAGTGGTGGATGTTTGTCCCATGTGCAGCCTAGGGAGTTCAGTAACAGAAAATGAACCCACATTTGATAAACTCACATTGGGTATTGTTTGAACATTCCTCCTTCCATTAGTCTCATTAGCCAACAGCCTGCCATCCAAGTCATCCACTTTCTGTGATAAAGTTTGTGCAATCCTTGTAAGGTTTGTTATAGATGCAGCAACATTGTTCTCATTTTGTGTTTCTGAGAACAAATTAGGGGTATTAAGTTCACTTTCATTAGCCATGCCCTAACAAATGAACTGACCAGTGAAAAAACAAAAAATAAAGCACTAATAAAATAAGTAACAAAGGGCCACAGCTCCAAAGGCAAACCAAAATTTTAATCTGTGAGCGCTTTCATTCACTCAAATCAAATGAACTTCTTCAGACAAATTCAAACAGTAAAACCCCTCCTTATATAACCAAGAAATCACATGACCAATAAAATGCATTACATCACAAGTTTAAAACTGATTGTTAAAAGGCATATACATATTTATAAAGATATTTACATATACTTTAAAAGAATTTTTAAGCAGAAAGTGAAGAATTATGCTAAACGTCATCCTCTCCTCATCAAACTGCATAAACACCGAACACCCTAAACCGCGAAATTCAAAACATCGAACTATCATCCTTGTCCCACCCCACTGCCCGCTACATACTACCTATACAAACTAAATAAACCACATACATACACTAACCAAAACCCTACTTCTAGCCCTGAACTAAGCCCTGCTTCTAACCCTACACTAAATCTTACATATACAACCATGTATGCACTTAACGTAACCAGCACCCTAACCCTAAGGCCCGTAACTATCGCACACTTACCTTAAAAAGCTAAAACCAAACAAACTAAATAATCCACACACATACACTTAACAAACCCCTACACTAACTCTAACACACATTACCATCTATGCACTTACCTTAACCCGCACCCATAACTCTAAGGTCCATAACTATTGCACACTTACCTTACAGAGCTATACCGCAGAAGATCAACCATGACGATTCGAAATTTCTGGTTTCGCTCTTCTGGACATTCGATGTTTTCGCATTTCAATAAGGACGGGTCGGCGTTCAGGGATTCGATAAAGTAAGC
>NC_056725.1:130375521-130383021 GCF_019279795.1 Protopterus annectens | reverse complement strand
TGCCTGACCCTTAACGATGTTTTGAAATGTTCTGGGGTGGTGCATACTGTCAGCTGCTAAATAAGCAGCCCTCTGGCAGGGTTTTCTAAATAGCCTAGTTGCATAACCTTTATCCGTCCTATAAACAGTCACATCCAAGAAACACATGGAGTCAACAGACTCCTCCATGGTAAATCGCAAAAAAATATTAATGTTGTTAACATGATTAAAAAACAAATCCAAAGAAACTCTGGACCCCATCCACAAAATAAAAACGTCATAAACGAAACGTTTGTAGAAAACAACATTCGGGCAACCCAAGATCGTATCTCTCTCCCACGCAACCATAACCAGGTTAGCGTAGGAGTTCGCACAGCTGGTGCCCATAGCTATGCCGGTTGTTTGTTTATACATATTGTCTTGAAAAACAAAATAATTGTTATCAAGAACAATCTCAAGTAACATACACAAAAAATCTGCTTCAGTCGGGGACATATACCCACACAGGACACCCTTGACCATCTCTAACCCTACATCGTTAGGTATACACGTGAATAGTGAAACTACATCCATAGTAACAAATCGAAACATGGATACATCATCATGGATACTAACAAACTCATGTAATTCATTCAAGAAATGTCCAGTATCCCTCAAAACTTGTGGGAAATGCCCTAACACTGTTTTCAACCTGGTATCCAGATAAATGGATATCGGCTCAGTGAGCCATCCAGCCCCAGCGACTATGGGCCTAAAAGGTGGTAGGGTGCTGTGCTTATGGATCTTGGGTAGCCCGTTAATGCGGGGTATTAGTGGATGTTCAACATGAAAATAATCAAACAATTCCTTGGACAAAACCCCCAAGGATCTAGACTCACACAACATATTAAATACACCAACACAAGATTGTTCAACTTCAGAAGCAGTAGCAGAACAGTAAGAATCACTATTCAATAAATCAAGCATAGAGTTTATATAGAAGCTACGATCCATTACTGTAATTAAACCACCCTTGTCAGCAGGGCGTACTATTATATCATTATTCGATTTTAAAGAAGCAAGAGCTATAGATTCATTAACCGTGAGGTTGTCCATCCCATTACTGTTCTCAGAAAAATTCATGTAGAGGTCTTTCTCCACACTCCTCAAAAACACATCTAAATTAGCGTGTAGGGGTGGGTTTACAATGCTTCTCTTCTTGAAGCCATTCTGCAACGCACACTGATTATCTTTAAAAAGAAGTTTAAGGTTGACATTCCTTATAAAAAGTCGTAACGCTATCAATGCCTCACTAATGTCAATATTCATGCAAGGTATAAATGTCAAACCTTTTTTAAGCAAGGATGTTTCATCTTCAGATAACACATAACTGGATATGTTCCAGATCAGAGATTCTGCTTCCAGCGCTGCCTCTGTGGATTGTGCTGGATCTCCGTGTACGAATCTTTGCGTTTCGCACCCCTGTTGTTCTCGTGTTCGATAGACCTCTTCCTCCCTCCTCTGATAGGAAGAGGTACATACGGAAAAACCTGTGGCTGATCCTGTTTATCGTCCCTCTGCAGCTTATCCAGTTGTATTTTACGACATACTACTGTACTCATACGATTAACCCCTGTTACGGCTGATATGGGGGAGCTCGATGGTGCCTCAGCTGGTGTAAAATACAAAGAAGTCACCAATTTGGGTACACTGTTGATGTCATGCTCCCTCTCTGTACTAGAAGGTCCATTGGAACCAATAGCAGATGTCGCCACAGATGCAGGACCATCATCTGGTTGCACCTCTCTTCTTATTACGGTATTGACTTTCAAGGCGCCCACATGCATATCACCACGTGATTTCCCATCCACACTAGATCTCCTATCAACGTTACGACTGTCCGTAGCATTCAAAGATCCACGTTCAACATTAATAATTGACCTGGGCCATACAAAAACATTATTCTTTTCAAAATCCACTCTATCCCGCATCAGTTTCTTTTTCTTTTGTGCTATAAGGCCATTTTCATATCGTAACACCCTCTGACTAAGTTCATGTAAAAAAACGTCAGACTAGTCGCTACCCAACAAATCCAGCAGCTGTTGTTGCTGTTCATTAATTTTAACTTTGAGACCAACCTCCATTGGTTGGAAATAGTCTAAAAGAAGCTCAATATATGCCTTACTGGCTTGTAAATTTATCTGCTGCCACCTAGCTAGCAGATCAGGGTACGTGTTGCCGTAAGTCGGCATATTCAAAATTCTGAGGCCTCTAGGTATAACCTTATATTTAAGACTGGCCTCAAAGTGATACCGCTGGCACTGGAGTCTCTTGAAACTAAACAAGTTGTTTTCCAAGTCACGCTTCACTTGTCTATCTGCAGCGCTATTATCACGATCAGTATCATCAGCCAAAGACGCTGGCAAGTCTTCCATAAGCAAAAGTGGATTACCTCCTTCAGTAAACACTGTTCTCAAAGCACCCAAGTCATTAATGTCCATGACTCCAGCTCCAGCTCCTGGTGAAAAAACTCGCTCAGTGGCGTTTTCGTTATCCATCAATCGGTAGAGCACCCACGACACAGATATATACAAAACCCGAACCCGTAGCTGTATGAAAATGATAAAATAAATGTCCCACAGCTCACCGATGGATAAATCCGTGTATCACAAAGTCAATTTGAGTCAGCGAATAAACCAGATTACAAATTTATTAAACGTAAGCGCTTTCACGGTATTCAAACCGCTTCCTCAGACGTAAAACACAAAACATTGGAGCTGAGGCTCTTAAATACTGTGACATCACTACCACAATTAATTAATAACTTAATTACGTACAATTGAATCTAAACGCTTCCAATTAACAAAAAATAATAATAAAATAGTATTAAAACCAATGTCAAGTTAAAAATGCATGTATATAACAAATACATTATTCACTAAAAAACATACATATATATATATATAAATGCACCTCAAGAACATTTGTTAATTAAAAACATTATTTCAATGACCTAGCTTTTAATACTGGTCTTAAAGCAATACTCTCATTTAATCCCCTACCCATATGTGCAGCTAAGCGTAGAATCCATTTTAATTCCGATTCCTCAGTGGAGTTCACAATGTCTCCACCTCTGATACTTACAGGCTGCACATATAAGACCTGAAACATAAACACATGCCCCTCTCCATGCATCAACATATGTTTTGCTATAGCACTAGTAGACTCACTTCTCAAATAACAATATATGTGGTCTCTAATTCGCTCACGTAGTGAGCGATTAGTTTTACCTACATAAAACTGAAAGCAGGTTTGGCATGCAGCTACATATACAAGATTTCTTGTATTGCAATCTGCCTTACATCGAATGTGCCATAGCCTGCCATCATTAGGATTGCGAAAAAACCTTGAGACATCAATGTAAGAGCACTGGGGGCATGAGCCACACACATGAGCCACACTTGCTGGTTCCATAGAAACCATCTGTGGTTTGCTTCCATTTGCTTATGGAAGACTTGCCAGCGTCTTTGGCTGATGATACTGATCGTGATAATAGCGCTGCAGTTAGACAAGTGAAGCGTGACTTGGAAAACAACTTGTTTTAGTTTCAAGAGACTCCAATGCCAGCGGTATCACTTTGAGGCCAGTCTTAAATATAAGGTTATACCTAGAGGCCTCAGAATTTTGAATATGCCGACTTACGGCAACACGTACCCTGATCTGCTAGCTAGGTGGCAGCAGATAAATTTACAAGCCAGTAAGGCATATATTGAGCTTCTTTTAGACTATTTCCAACCAATGGAGGTTGGTCTCAAAGTTAAAATTAATGAACAGCAACAACAGCTGCTGGATTTGTTGGGCAGCGACCAGTCTGACGTTTTTTTACATGAACTTAGTCAGAGGGTGTTACGGTATGAAAATGGCCTTATAGCACAAAAGAGAAAGAAGCTAATGCGGGATAGAGTGGATTTTGAAAGGAATAATGTTTTTGTATGGCCCAGGTCAATTATTAATGTTGAACGTGGATCTTTGAATGCTACGGACAGTTGTAACATTGATAGGAGATCTAGTGTGGATGGGAAATCACGTGGTGATATGCATGTGGGCGCCTTGAAAGTCAATACCGTAATAAGAAGAGAGGTGCAACCAGATGATGGTCCTGCATCTGTGGCGACATCTGCTATTGGTTCCAATGGACCTTCTAGTACAGAGAGGGAGCATGACATCAACAGTGTACCCAAATTGGTGACTTCTTTGTATTTTACACCAGCTGAGGCACCGTCGAGCTCCCCCATATCAGCCGTAACAGGGGTTAATCGTACGAGTACAGTAGTACGTCGTAAAATACAACTGGATAAGCTGCAGAGGGATGATAAACAGGATCAGCCACAGGTTTTTCCGTATGTACCTCTTCCTATCAGAGGAGGGAGGAAGAGGTCTATCGAACACGAGAACAACAGGGGTGCGAAACGCAAAGATTCGTACACGGAGATCCAGCACAATCCACAGAGGCAGCGCTGGAAGCAGAATCTCTGATCTGGAACATATCCAGTTATGTGTTATCTGAAGATGAAACATCCTTGCTTAAAAAAGGTTTGACATTTATACCTTGCATGAATATTGACATTAGTGAGGCATTGATAGCGTTACGACTTTTTATAAGGAATGTCAACGTTAAACTTCTTTTTAAAGATAATCAGTGTGCGTTGCAGAATGGCTTCAAGAAGAGAAGCATTGTAAACCCACCCCTACACGCTAATTTAGATGTGTTTTTGAGGAGTGTGGAGAAAGACCTCTACATGAATTTTTCTGAGAACAGTAATGGGATGGACAACCTCACGGTTAATGAATCTATAGCTCTTGCTTCTTTAAAATCGAATAATGATATAATAGTACGCCCTGCCGACAAGGGTGGTTTAATTACAGTAATGGATCGTAGCTTCTATATAAACTCTATGCTTGATTTATTGAATAGTGATTCTTACTGTTCTGCTACTGCTTCTGAAGTTGAACAATCTTGTGTTGGTGTATTTAATATGTTGTGTGAGTCTAGATCCTTGGGGGTTTTGTCCAAGGAATTGTTTGATTATTTTCATGTTGAACATCCACTAATACCCCGCATTAACGGGCTACCCAAGATCCATAAGCACAGCACCCTACCACCTTTTAGGCCCATAGTCGCTGGGGCTGGATGGCTCACTGAGCCGATATCCATTTATCTGGATACCAGGTTGAAAACAGTGTTAGGGCATTTCCCACAAGTTTTGAGGGATACTGGACATTTCTTGAATGAATTACATGAGTTTGTTAGTATCCATGATGATGTATCCATGTTTCGATTTGTTACTATGGATGTAGTTTCACTATTCACTTGTATACCTAACGATGTAGGGTTAGAGATGGTCAAGGGTATCCTGTGTGGGTATATGTCCCCGACTGAAGCAGATTTTTTGTGTATGTTACTAGAGATTGTTCTTGATAACAATTATTTTGTTTTTCAAGACAATATGTATAAACAAACAACCGGCGTAGCTATGGGCACCAGCTGTGCGAACTCCTACGCTAACCTGGTTATGGTTGCGTGGGAGAGAGATACGATCTTGGGTTGCCCGAATGTTGTTTTCTACAAACGTTTCGTTGATGACGTTTTTATTTTGTGGATGGGGTCCAGAGTTTCTTTGGATTTGTTTTTTAATCATGTTAACAGCATTAATAATTTTTTGCGATTTACCATGGAGGAGTCTGTTGACTCCATGTTTTTCTTGGATGTGACTGTTTATAGGACGGATAAAGGTTATGCAACTAGGCTATTTAGAAAACCCTGCCAGAGGGCTGCTTATTTAGCAGCTGACAGTATGCACCATCCCAGAACATTTCAAAACATCGTTAAGGGTCAGGCATTGAGGGTGTCTCGCCTCTGTTCGGATGATAGGGTGTTTTGTGATGAATTAAACAACATTAAGAAAGTCTTTGTAGCAAGGGGTTATCTGACGAGTTTGGTTGATGGCACATGTACTGGTGTACGTAGATTACGACAGTCTAGAGGCAAGCCTTTTTATTCTAATAACTCAGGTAGATTAAGGAGAGAGGTTATTAATGTCTCTACACTGCCTTTTGTGTTACCTTATTGTAAGAACATTTCCTAGATACAGGATACTATTTCTAAGAGTTGGAATATGCTGCTAGCCAATGACGACATTAAATCTGTGGTTGGTAATTGTCCCCTATATACATATAGCAATTTAAAAAATCTGAAACAATGTTTATGTTTTCCTGACCTTAGTTTTAATAATAATTCTGTTGTTTCCACAGATGGTTTCTATGGAACCAGCAAGTGTGGCTCATGCCCCCAGTGTTCTTACATTGATGTCTCAAGGTTTTTTCGCAATCCTAATGATGGCAGGCTATGGCACATTCGATGTAAGGCAGATTGCAATACAAGAAATCTTGTATATGTAGCTGCATGCCAAACCTGCTTTCAGTTTTATGTAGGAAAAACTAATCGCTCACTACGTGAGCGAATTAGAGACCACTTATATTGTTATTTGAGAAGTGAGTCTACTAGTGCTATAGCAAAACATATGTTGATGCATGGAGAGGGGCATGTGTTTATGTTTCAGGTCTTATATGTGCAGCCTGTAAGTATCAGAGGTGGAGATATTGTGAACTCCACTGAGGAGTCCGAACTAAAATGGATTCTACGTCTGGCTGCACATATGGGTAGGGGATTAAATGAAAGTGTTGCTTTGAGTCCAGTGTTAAAAGCTAGGTCATTGAAATAATGTTCTTAATTAATAAATGTTCTTGAGGTGCATTTATATATATATTATGTATGTTTTTTAGTGATTAATGTATTTGTTATGTACATGCATTTTTAACTTGACATTGGTTTTAATACTACTCTACTACTACTTTTTGTTAATTGGAAGCGTTTAGATTCAATTGTACGTAATTAAGTTATTAATTAATTGTGGTAGTGATGTCACAGTATTTAAGAGCCTCAGCTCCAATGTTTTGTGTTTTACGTCTGAGGAAGCGGTTTGAATACCGTGAAAGCACTTACGTTTAATAAATTTGTAATCTGGTTTATTCGCTGACTCACATTGACTTTGTGATACACGGATTTATTCATCGGTGAGCTGTGGAACATTTATTTTATCATATATATATATATATATATATATATATATATATATATATATATATATATATATATATGTGTGTGTGTGTGTGTGTGTGTGTCTATATATATATATATATATATATATATATATATATATATATATATATATATATATATATATATATATATATATATATATATATATATGTTTTCTTGTTGCTTTTTTGTACCCTCACAGTGTTGTAATAATATGTTTCTTTCTATTTGTGAATGTGGGTTAGAGGCATTGCTTGTATCCTTTTATTTGCTCTGGAACCAGGCCATTGACAGCTGTGCTCATATCAAATGAAGGGTGTGTTACACTTTTATGATACTTTTATGTTGTGTTCAGCCTTTTAAGATAGCTGCAGTCACTTTTG
>NC_056725.1:130334831-130375021 GCF_019279795.1 Protopterus annectens | reverse complement strand
CTTTAAATGGTCGTGTGCACATCTCAGCAACAGTCAGCAGTGGTTATTACTTTGGAGGATGAGTATGGCTCATATAACTATGTATTAACTGACAATACTATGCAAATCAGGTTAACGTTACTGACTCCCGTTTATCCACAGGTTGTGATACAGATCCCAAGAATGTATGTGTATACATTGACAGGTGCAGGACTGGAATATTGTTGAATGCATGGAGGGGTGTCCATGGCCAGTAATGGCGATCTGTACAGCCTGGCAGGTACGGTCTGTGACTGTCCCACAACCTCCTGTATATGGCTGACACATGCTGAAACTGTGTACATGCAGACACACACACATAAAACAAACAGCTAGGGCTAACACATACACACATTCCATCAACATTGGGCCATGCAAACACTGTTGTCCCTCACACACACACACACACCCCCACACACACACATACTTACATGTTGATTGGATGGCTCAATGACAGGCTCTGGAAAAGAAACACCATACCCTGTGCATATGATGACACCTGTGCCACCACCTGTAATGTGTAACATTGATGCAGGAACAGACTAACATGGTGTTGATGCACAGGGTGGCTTTATAGCACTGTATTAATGTTAAAATGTTGTTAACACAAAGTGTGATATCCTTCTAGGTGTATGTAAGCAGGCATGATGCATTGCAGCTATGACCATCAATGTAGTATAGTTTACAGCACTGTTAATTCTGAAGATTTATTATCCATCCATGTGCCATTTGACTGACGTGTGTAGTATTGGCAGCATGTGTTTCAGAGTGTGCAGTACGTGTGTGATGTGTATAGTACAGATTTATACATGCTTACAAACGCGTACACTGGCTTACATGACATTACATGGGCTTCAACATTCTTACACTAGCTTACTCATTCTTCAACGCCACACACGGGCTGACACGCGCGCACACATGCTTACTCGGGCTTACAGGCATGCACAGGCACGAACACACTGTAAGCAGGTTTGCAAGAAACTTCAGTGATATCCATGGCGTACACCGTCAGTTTCCTGACCTTACCTAGGATAAATCATAACACTCCTCTTCCACTGATGAGTAACTGACAGCAAACATGTGACACACTGCTCCGATAAGATTACAGTGTTTTATACATACACAGTCATGATGTCACCTATCTTCTACTCTGATAGTCCCCTTAACCTACTCTTACACTGTAGTGGCTTGGCCCATATGGCATGACAAATTGTGATTCACTATCCTCAGCCTCAAGTGCATCGGATTGCCTACTAATGCTTGGTTACATCTCTGACAGAGCGCTTCCACACATAGCAACCAGTACTCAGCAGCCATGTTGTCTTCAGCTTGCCATTCACCTGCATGGCGAAGTAACTTTTAACTAAAATTACAATTTGTATGTATATTTTAAATATTTTTCTTGTTTTGACAGCGGAGCACGTTTTTGCGCCGCTGCGTTACACTTAATCACCGGAGATCGGGGGAGGACAAATAGAGTTTTATTAATTCCAATAGAAAAAATGCCACTGGCCTTATATTTGGCCATTGGCATGCTTCTTCAACTAAATGCATCCTTTATTTGCAGCTGACATTGCTCCGTTTAGCTACTTCCAGAATGTAACTCGGTTAACATACGGGTACATTTCTGCACATAACTCTACTCTTGCATGGACAGCTTACTGTTTCATGTATCGCAAATTTACATCATTTGCATAGCTTTCACCTACAAATGGGGTAATTTGCATATCCTAGCATTGTCCGTGCAACGTTCGTTTTAGGGGCTGTCTTACATGCCCCTACAGGATATTGCTGAATAGCTCGGCAGACATCTTGCCTTGCTCTGCTCTTACTCTACTCGTACACGTTGGCCAAGGCTCCATGAATCCTGGCCTAAGCTTTGCTGTGTGCTAATGTCTATTTGTGGAGTATGCATGGCTGTAGGTATGTTTTGACCTGCTACGTCTGACATTTCTACAGAGCAGCACCCACTTTCATCATTTGTAAAGGTGACAGCCCTATAGGTACTATATATACAGCTGTGACATTTGACAAGTCAACACATATCTGTGGTCAATACTAAACTGACTACTTCAGTGCTTTTCATACCTTCAGATTTTTCTTGTAGTAGTATAGTCAATAATACTGTTTCCTATAACATGTATCTGTTTCTGATACAAGATATATCATTTTATTACACCACTAAACAGAAGAAGAAATCACAGGCCAGATGCCATTACATTCCTTTTGCAGGACACACCCACCCAGAGTGTTGTATTCCTCACAAAAGCCAACAGGTGCTAATCAAAATATATTATGCTATCATCTACCTTATGTGTTCGCCGGTATTTGTGCTTTCCATCAGTGGCAGAACTCACATGCGAGTGTGGGAGACTGAACACTGTATCGGGGACACTGCATAACACCCTGAGGGACACATTTATTTTGTTTCTATTAACCTTCCACATTGACTTTCACAGGGCATAAGTATTCATTCACAGTTATCGAGGTACATGCTTTTGACTTATACATGTTTTGTCATTTGTCATTACGTCTTTCTTCACACCTGTCCACCTAATATCACTAGTTCTGTACATTTATTTAGGACAGGGTTACCTTCATACCTCTCAACTGTACACATTTTGGGTAAATGTCCCGAACTTAGACTTATAATTTTGTTCCTTTTTTCATAATATTGTGCCTTTCTGGTAAATTAGTGGCAAGTCATTAAGGACTGTGAGGTTAGATAATAATGACAGACATTAGTATTTTATAATTAATAACCCTCAAAACATTCATACTAATGAATTATCCATTATTCTATCAACGTTATAACTTTGTAAGAGGAATATTTAAAATAGTCCCTATTTGTACTTATTTTAATATGCCTTTGTCCAGATGTCTTATTCTGAAAGGTTGAGAGGTATGGTTACCATCTTATTCGTATGCATGTACGTCCATGATAATCGCTTACATGACACTGATATAAGTCCCCATGTCTTCCCCCAATGGTTTACACAATATCCAGTAGATGGGTTCTTCATTTTTGAAAGATATAGGCGTGTGCTATACCCACATAGGAATATTAATCACTCCCATGGGGCGGACCTAATAAATCTGTGCCAACCAACACCTAGGCACCTAGGCCCATTATTGCATACCCATGATTCCCATGCCTGACACCCCTCCGCAGTAGTCATAAGACATATTTAATGTGAGCGATAATAAAGTATGAAGACACTTCTAAGCACTATCCACTCTCCGTGTATCAGGACATATGTCATACATTCTGTCAACCCATGTGTTATTACCCTTGCACAAGCTACTGTTGCATGTACAGCTATATTGTAGCTGCGGATGTGACTTTCTTTGCTTCGATAATTACAGGACGGTGCCTGTAGTGGACCAATTTTTGGGGTCCTGCAAAGGACACCTATATCCATGTTTAAAGAGTAGAACTTGCAGATCTGGCACACTGGTACTTTCCGGGCAATGGTTTGGAAAGCAGCAGTGTATTTACCTTTCTTGCATGTCTGTATGTCTATCCATAATAGCTATGACGTAACCTATTTATGTACATATGCTATATCTACAAGGACATATGTTTATATGTTTTATGTATATATATCAATTAATGTATTGTGTGTGTGTGTGTGTGTGTGTGTGTGTATATATATATATATATATATATATATATATATATATATATATATATATGTATGTGTCTGTACATTCTTTATTTCATATATTTATTTAGTTTAAGTCTGTGGATATATATCTATACACAAATATATATATATATCCATATATAGATATATAAATAACGTGCAGAAAACAGCATTCATTTGCTATGCTGTGAGCAGATTATACACGCGCAGGTGCACTTGCATATCCTTATTGTGGGTTACATATGTTTACTAAGTCTTTGTGCTTACGTGGGCTTTATTAATTGTGACGGTACCAGTAAAATATCTGTAATCCGGTTAACGGACATATGCGAAACACACGTTCACCTTTACATATTTAAATGTCTTTACAGCACAGGCACATTCCTTACACTTTAAAATTATATGTGCTGTAGTCACAGTTGAACCGGGACTGCATTCACGTTGACCGGATGCTGTAACCACTACACTATTGGTGTTCTGACTCATTTATATGCATACCCATAGTACATAGTTACATTAACATACGCCTCACCGCTTCACTTACAACACAGGCATCCATTCTCCTGCTGGGAAAAATGCGGTACTACATATTACACATTCCCTATTCCCTACTGCTCTGGTCCCAAGCTGCATATTTAATCACTCTAAGGATATGCAGAACTCCAAGGCTTATAGTCCTGGCACATACAAGTCTTTGATTGTCAGGGTGTTCATGTGGTGATCTGGGTTTTGTCCGCCTGGTGAATGGAACTGCCCTGACCGAGTTCAAATGTCAGACAAAGCACAAGGACAGAATTTGTCCATTTTATAAATATTTACCTGTGTTTACAGACACAGGTGTTTTGGCACCTGTCAGCAGCTTTTTATGTTGGCAATACATAATATGGGTGGGGGTGGTTACAATATATAATCCACGGTGAGGGGTGTTCCCATTCACATTTGACTATTTCCTGTATGCATTCATACGAGAATTATTATTTTGGACATGAATTAACTACAGGTATGCAGTAGTACAGTAAACAAATGTGAAGGTTTGTTACTGTAAATATGTACAGACCTCTGTAATACACTGTTGTTTGCCAGAAAACAACAGTGTATTACAGACCTCTGTAATACACTGTTGTTTTCTGGCAAATCAGTAGTTAATCATTAAAGACTGAAGTCAGAACATAATGACAGACAGTTGAGTTTCAGATTTCATACTCTTCAGGAAATTAATGCCAATGTACAAACTGTTATTCTATCAACTTTCTAAGTTTCTAAGAGCAATCTTTACAAATTGTCCCTACTTTTGGACCTTTGTCCCAATTTTATTCACGGGTTTGTCAAGATATCTTGCTCTCAGAGGTTGACAGGTATGGTCGGTCACACCTACAGACATATCACTTGTCCCTCACACAGTAGATCAGGGTTATCCTGTTTACATCAGTGCCTTCATCACCCTTATACCATTTGCCACTATGCGAATGTGTGCAATATATTCTCCCGCTTATTCGTGTGGGGACACGTGCGTCACGGGCAGGTGTTTGATCCTGGTTAGTAGGTTATGCATGACCACTTAGGACTGGACAGTGTCATGCACCTCTAATGCACATTCCAACTTCTGTCCAGATATCTACAGGACTGGACTTCATGTCTTCCATTTGAATGTTTACACAGGCTACGTATCCCATGAGGGATATCCAAAAATTGGACCGATCCACAACAAGCGAAATAACGAACATCTTTTTGGAGTTATGAAAATGTGCTGAGAGCTTTACATGCAAGGGATACATAGTGTGCAATCCTGCAACCGCCTAGGGTGACACTACCTACTACATATGCGTAGTGGTCACTATGTGTAGCTATGGCTGCACCAAACCAGTAGGCCAAGTACGGCTGGATTTGGTGGATGTTCAGGTACGGGAGCAGGTTGTGTGATGTGGAGGGGATGCTGGGTAGTCCATTATGCAGCCAGGTGTGTTGCATTTGTTATGGCCAGTTCCATCAGGACCAATCTGTGGGTATGTGCCGGTGACATATCTATACATTTGTATCGCACATTTCAATATTCATATGTTTGTAGGATTGTGCTCTACAGTATGGCCTGTCTGCTTGTATTGCAGCTGTTTATACATGTGTTTGTGTTTCTTTCAGCTTCACCTGCTGCTCCCTCATACACCTCCGGTTCACCTATTCTGCATACAACACACTATCGCCTTGGAGGATTGTACCATTACCCATCCACCCCACACACACAGATTCCTCACACCCCATACATCACTGCTTTGGTTGTTGGCCCATGACACGGCCAGAGTAACACATTGAATACCCTACATGTGTCAGGTACCTGTATGGTTGTGTGGACTAACCTGCCATGTTTGCTTTCCACATGCTATACCTCACGCACATAGGTACACGCCCATACTTAACTTTCATTACATGACTGGTATACCCGGGTACTACCCGTTCGACTGTGACACATCCTGACAAGTTTGGCTTGTACCGCTAACTTCCGGATTTTGGCAGCCTGTTGTACTCATTGGTTGGATGCCACCTTTTCATATGTCCAGGATGGGATATCTTCCATACACATATCTGACTGTAGTGGACAACACCTCCCCACAGTCGACGGTAGGGTTGCCACCTTTTCAATTGGCCAAAGTGGGACATTTTTGGTACAAACATCACATTTTACAGGCCGACACATACACACAGTCAGTACACAGGATAGAACTTAAAATTCTTGCCTATATAAAAGCTTATTCTTGTAGCATTTTAGTTGCTTATTCTGTTTCTTATAACATTTATGTAATTTAGATACAGAAAAACTGTTTAATGCAACTATTACATAATGTATAGGGAATAATTTTGTCCTATAATCTCAGGACATTTGCCATTTTTACAAGTTTTTGTCAGGACACAACTGCCCAAAGAGGGACTGTCGCTCGCAAAGTGGGACGGGTGGTAATCCTAGTCGACGGTACGGATAATACTGTTCCTTTCAGCCTACATGTGTCCTTATTGTTGTAGCTGTTTATATGCTCCTTCTGTTTTGTTTACATGCTTATTCTATTTCCTATCACATTTGGTATGTGACATACGGACATACCTTTTGTATGTGACTATTACATGCCTTGTGGGATATGATTCGGACATACGGTCACTAGATATCTACATTTCTCATGTATTGTGTTATGGACACATCTGCCCAGCTGTGTACCCTCCCTCACATTATGGGTCAGCTGTTGACCCTCACCATTGGGCTGGACATACCTACTGGTGGCTCGCTAACATATGATGCGTTTCACCTACACTTGGTATGGCTATCTACACTGCGTTGGACTGCGGCCACACGGTCTTCCATGTCATTTGTTCGTGGGATAGGGACCAGTTATTCCCTACCGTGCATTTGTGTTTGCTTCTTTACTTTGTGTTTGCAGGTACTTTCTTGCATGCTTTGCATACCTTTCAGTATCCACGGACACTGACAGATGTGATTACTATCTTGCAACTTGTTATATGCAAGCATTTTAGGTTGCACGTCGACAGCTGCCATTTCCGCGCCTCCGTGCTGCACTTTGACATACCCTATGCACTCACACTTCTTTCCTGTGCATGTGGCTGTGTCGGCAGCACGCCTTCATTAATATGCATTTGGTGCTACTGCGCCATCTTCATGCCACACTGTCGGCGGAAGCCTACTGCCGTCCTTGCGCCAAGCTTCATGAATCTGGGGGATTGTCTACAGGAAAAACAGATTTATTTTTACAGGATGCTTTGTTACAGGGGTTGAACAATCTAGACCTGTTGGATTTTTTTGAAGAGCAAATCCCCCTTGGTTGCACCTTTATTTGGTATACCAAAAATGTGAAAAGCCCACTAAATCCCCCCTACAGATTGATTGTGTCAGCACAAGGCTCGAAGACTTATCCCTTAGCTCTATACATTAACAGGAAACCAAAAAAAATTCCATCATCCTCATGTCCTTAAGGACTCATGAGACTTTCTGAGTAAATTAGCTACAGATCATTGGAAAGATTACACTGACTTCTTAACAGCAGATATTGTAGATTTGTTTTCTAGTATTTCACATCAAGAGGGATTGAATTTTTTCCTGCATGCCCTTGTACAATACCAATTACTAGATACCATGGATTTGAGACTCATAATGAACTTAATGGAGATAGTTTTGGAAAATAATTTTATATTCTTTGAAGGGGAATTTTACAGACAGGTAAAAGGAGTTGCTATGGGGGCAGCTTGTGACCCTATTTAGGGCAGTCTAGTTATGCTGACATGGGAAAAGACCCACGTTTTATCATCACCTTTGCACAATAGCTGGAACCTCTACTGTCAATATTTGAATGACATTCTTATTTTATGGAAAGATGAAATAGCAGATACTGAAAGATTCATGCCCAAATTTTGAATAGTACTAACTTTTTAAAGTTTATGTATTTAAACTCATATCAGGTGGCATGCAATTGGATGTAAAGATAGAAATAATTAGCGGGAGTTTTGCTTCCAAGATTTATAGGAAGAATACTTTTTCCAAGTGTTATTTGCATTACACAAGCTGCAATCTATGGCACTGTAAAAAGAATTTAGTTAAGGGACAGTATATTTAAGTGGCTAGAATTATTTGTAGGGATGAAGACTTTATGAAAGAATTAAATTTAATGTCAGATATGTTTTTAGAAAGAGGATACCTTAGGAACCTTCTTTAAAATATTCAGGAAGAAGTAGTTAAGGACAAGGGGAGTGAAATATATTCCCTTAATAGGTAGTTGTCCAGCAGCAGACACTGAAAGAATATTTCCCACTACAACACCCCCTAATTTCATCAATTCTATGGTTATTAAATACAACAAAGTACGTACTCTAGTTAAGGAAGCCATACGAGAGAATCGGGTGATACTGAAAATTGATGATGATATTATTAACACACTAGGAGAAACCCCACAGTTTATACATATAATTGATAAAAACATCAAAGCTATACTGGGAAGTGGCAGAAGTAGTGATGGTTAGAGTATTAATGGGATGAATAACTTTGCAACCATGAAATGTGGGAGATGCAGCTCCTGCCCAAACATTTATGAGAAATCAAACGTTATCTTGGAGAACTTTAATGCTATGAAAGTTACTATTGTTAAAGGAAACTGTGATGCTAGAGGCTTGGTTTACTTACTGATTTGCTGCACATGTAAGGCATTCTACATAGGCAAGACCAAACTTAAACTGGGTAAAAAAATTTATGAACATGTAGGTGACATCAGGAAAGACAACAAGAACAACACCCTATATAGGAATTCCTACAAACGGAATGTTTTTTAGGGATTTGAATTTGGTATTGTTGAAAAGATATCCATAGATGTTAGAGGTGGGCAGTGGGAAAACAAAATTGTATATAAAGGACTAATGTGATAGATAAATCTAGATGCTTCCTGTCCTCCTGGGTTAAATTATTGTTTTTCTATACTCCCAGTTTTGAAAATGAGATCTGCCAAATTGTAATTATTGGGACCTTCCAATATTGTTCTCTGCTTATTTTTATATTTTTATACACCAAATAAACTAATAACATTTTGGACTACTTACAACACACTACAGTAGATTAGTTTTTATGGTCTATGTGTTTTAGTGATTTTTGGATAGCTGGGTCTTTAAATGAGTTGTTTTTCAATTGATAGTGTAATTGCTTAATACATGTTCTGTTCTTATTGGTCAATAGGCTATATTTAAGATGTATGTTTTTCAGTATTCAGTATTCTGATCAAGTCCTAAGTGTTAGGATGAAAGTGCTTAATAAATATTAGCAATTTTTATTTATTGGATGTTTCATACTTCATACTTTAATTTTATTGAACTGTTTACAACAGTACACTATAGCTACTCGGGTGTGCAGAGATGATGTGGGCCATTTTAGGTTACTAGTAAGCCAAGGAGCGAGCATGCGTTGCTAAGACTCCCTTTGTATTTAGATGGCTAGATTATAAATTATGTTCAGAAATATTGAGTTGAAGTGGCTTTATTTCAGGGTAGGGTTTTTAATGGAGACCAGTGTCAAGCCAGTAATGTATCATTGAAAGACTGAGGGTTGAAATTAGAAAGGTTAGGTGTTGTCTTTAGTTCATGGTTTTTAGTCTGGTAGTTATGCTTTCTTTGGTTATAAACAGGGAACCGGTCACTTAGAGCATTAGAAAGTGTACTGGCAGAGTTATATTTACTGGGCTCAGATACCAACATCAAGTCAAGGATGGCATCTTTGTTATGCTTGTAATTAAACCTGGATAGGAATGTTATGAGCTGTTATATCTTTCATAATAATTTAAAGTTTCACATCTATAGATACCCTTGGTATATTTTCTCTGTACTATTTCCAATTTACTCATGTTTGTTTTGTTATAATGTTTCTATATTGTTATTCCATACTCAGCTTTGGGTCTAATGTAACTGACAAGCAATGATTTCATCATTTCTGATTTCCTATACTTTATAAATCTTCTTATACAAGCTATAGCTCTATAGCTATCATTAAACAATTGGTTGCTATGATTAGAAAAACTCAAAGATGGCTCTACTCATATACCCAGGTTCTTAAATTAATTCACAGTTTCAATCACTGTGTGTTGTACTAAATATTCCCCTTTTAATGTATGTCTCCCAAATCTCATATGCTTAGTTTTTGATGTATTTATCAGCATATTATTCTCCTGTGCCCAAATAGTCAATTTAGTCTAGTTATTTTGCAATCATGCCCTGTCTGTAACACATGTAATCAGTTTACTCATTATCATGTCATCTGCATACAGACTGTAGAACGCTTCAGATGAAAAAGACAAGATCTGAAAGATATAATCTAAAGAAATATGGGTCTAGGAGTAGCCTGCGGGACATTGACTGTAGCCTATAATTTCACCTGTTCAATAACTGTATGATACTTGTCATGTCCTATCTCTAAGCCATGCAGTTTATCCATACTATAAGGATTACAACAGTATCTCATTTTCATTTATAGTTGTTATTATATTGTTACAGAACATCATGTTACAGTTACACATCTATTTTCAACATATCCATGCTGATATATGGTTATAAGTCCCAACCTTTCATATTCTGACAATAATAACCTTCTGAATTACCTTTCTACAAAATGGAAGTAAAGTTATTGGTTTGTAGGACTCTGCATTTGTCCTCCTCCCATTTCCCTTAAAGAGAGATTTAGCAAATGTATATCTCCAGTCTTGAAGAATCACCCCATATTTAAATGATCTAGTGAATAACAGATATACTGGTACTGTAATTTTTATTTATTTATTTATTTATTGACATTTGTTGACCAGGTTGGTCCATCTGGGCTTGTGGCCCATTTTCAGTGGAGACTTGAGGAGAAAAGCTCCAAAAAAACACAAACAGTTTACAGAGACTCAAACATCTGAGTCAAAAATATGGTCAAAATCAGTTATATAAGAATGTTAGAGAGACAAAGCAGAAGTGCAAACACATGATATATACATATCAATATGTTTACAGACTAAAAAATATATTTACATATTTACAAAAAGAGTTAAGTCCAACAGTATTGATTGTAGAGTTTGATAAGTATCCACAATAGTGGAGAACTTAGCTGTATGTGGAGGGACTGAAAATGTATCAGATTATTTTTTACTAATTCCATCTCCTCGCTGTACTTTGTTAGGGTCTAGTTTGTGTAGTTCTTTTTCAATTTAATCTAATTTAATTTCATTATCTGAAGTTACTTGGATGTTACTAGGACAATGTGTCACCCACATGGAGGATGGCAGAATAATTAAGGTGTTTACCTTGCAGATTCAAGGTGCAGGGTTTGATTCTCACATGGGGTTACTGACTAGGCTTAAATGTCTCACAAGGGCAGTTAGCCTAGTACTTAATCTATGAACTAAAAAAATCTATGAACTACAATACAAACATCATGGTGTCAAATTTCTTTGCATAAGATATAATTAAATTCTGTTGTGTTTTAGAATACATTTGAGAATCTACACACACGGTTTATGAATTTGGGGTCTATATTGCAACACTGAACGCTTAAAACAGAGAACGATGTTATATCAACACATTTTCAGCGAAAGCTGAAAATGTCGAATCCACAGAACAGCGATTTCTTTCCTAGGGAAAGAAATCGCTGTTCCAACCCCCGCAAAAAAAAAAATTACACACTTCCAAACACATACACACATACCCAATCCTAATTTTACTCCCCCAAAAACCAGTAAACAACTAAATACACATATGCACATAACCCAAACATACATTTAACGAAAAAAAAACGGTAAAAATTTTAAACCATATGCACTTACCTTAACCCGCACCCTAACCCTAAGGTCAGTAACTCTCGCACATTTACATAAACAGTTCCAAACACATACAAACTTACCTTAACCCTAATTCTACCCCCCAAAAACAAAAGTAAACAACTGAAAACACATACACATGTAACTCAACCATGCATTTAACACAAAATATAAAACAGTAAACACTTTCATACATATGCACTTACCTTAACACCCACCCTAACCCTAAGGTTGCACAACTGTTGCACAATCACGCTCGGGAGCTATACCGGACAAGGGACCACACTACACTTCAGAAAACGGCAAAACAACGAAGCAGTTAAGCGACTTCTTTCCCAGGGAAAGAATTCACTGAACAGCCTCTTCGCTGTTTTGCCTGTTCGCTCTACGTGTCGACCAAAACGCATTTGACATAATGCGTTTTTGTTGTACTCATAGGAACCCATGAATTTGAATGTCTTTACTCCTACAACATATTTATCTGTAAAATGGTTTCCTATTATGCTCGAGATCTGTGTATAATTTCTCTTCACATTTTTATTGATCTTGTGTCACAATCTGTTTAATTTGTCCAGCTTCTTTATTTCAGTTGTCAAAGTTATAGTGCAACCTTTTTTCCATCTCTTACATTTTTTTTTACTCTAAACTCAGTCAAGTAACTTGTTCTTGTGGAAATATATCCTTCTGACCTTGTGTGCCTAGATCCCAGTGTTGGGAGTTTAGCATAATGGGTTGGGAGGTTGGCATAATGAAATACAAGGTGCAGCATTTGATTCTCATATGAGGTAATTGGCTAGGCTTAAAATGGCCCATAAGGGCAGTTAGTCCAGTACTAATCCATGAACATGTGCTGATTTTTTTTGCATTTGCTTGGTACAAAACTTGAGTTTGAACAGTGTTGTGGGGTGGGCAGGGGGTACTAAATCCTGTTTCATGCTATTTAAAATGCATCCAGGGATATTGCCAGGATCCATCAATGCAGTATGTTTAGCTCTGAGTAGCACTTCTAGGACTTGGCCTTGGGTGATACCTGGAGGTGAACCAGTTTCATATATACCTTGAGAGGCACACAGAGGAAGAAAGGGGAGACGGGAGAGAGCTGAATTTATTGGTCAGTAGGTGCACAATACCTTCAGCTTCAGTGTAGGTCATATCATTCATAATCAGGTTGGTATATTGCTGTGTTTGAGATTATGGATTCAATTTAAAAAGGCCTTGTGATTGTCTTTGGTTTGGGTAGCTGTTTCAGCTTCAAACATAGCTTTGGTGGGTTTTATTAAGCTCCTGACTCGTTTGTTTATTTCACTGATGAGGGTTCTATCATTCTGTGAATTATTGTCCTTACATGTTGTCAAAATTCTTTTCCTTTTATTGTAAAGCTTGTCAACATTCTGGTTCCACAATGTGAGTTTGTTTCTGGGGTTTGCCCTGCACTTTTTCCTACAATTCTGTTTACATACTGGTATAATGTGGTGATGTAAGTTTCTGTGTATCCAGTGGAGTTCATTGAGTTTGATGGGTATGTGAAGCTTGACGATGTATCACTTAGAAGTAGGTAGTTTGTCTTACAGAAATATCTAAAGGTACCTTGTATGGAAGGGATCTCTGGACTCTATTTTATTTTGAAGGAGATGGCTTTATGGTCAGACCTAACAATTAATAAAGATATGCATGGGATGGTGCAAAATGCCCCCGTATTAGTAAGTACAAGATGCAAGATGCTTTTTCCCCACTAATGCTTACTCTGACTAATTGTTCCTGGGTCTTTGTATTTACAAAGTTCAGGAATCTATGTGCTTATACACTAGTGAGGGTGTTGGTTTCCCACTCTATGGATAGTTTAGATCACCTTGAAAAACGCCATTGGGTTTAATACTGAGTGATTCTAGCTCTTGCATATAGGTGTTGTGGCTTTCTTGGGTCATACAGGGAAATGTATAGCCAGCTAAAGTATGGTACAGGTCCTTATTGATGGTTATTTGGACAAGAAGAAGCTCTAGTGCATCATGATGCTTTACTAGCCTAGACGTGAGTCTCTTCTGGATGAAGACGGAAACATTTTAATTTTTTCCCCTTTTCAGTAGCTGGTCTAAGTGTGTGGAAGGCATTATAACCCTGCAAAGCTGGAGTGCTCTCTGACATTTTAAACCATGCCTCAGTCTCTACACTGATGTCAGTGCCCTCGAGGGTGAAAAGGGCTTATAGGGAATGGACAAATTTTGTTAGGCTCCTAGTATGGGTTAATAACAACTTCATATTATCCTTAGCTTGTTTCATTATGATGCTTTATCAGGTTGGCACTGCCTAAAAAAAGCACCAAAGTGGTGGATAACATATTTGCCAATAACTGAAACTCTAGAGGGGGAGATGCAGATTATCCCTTGCAAAGCAGCATTGTCTGTCAATCATATCCTCTGAGGATAAAAACCCAAAAAAAAAAAAAAAAAAAAAAAATATATATATATATATATATATAAAGAGTAGACATTCTACTGTTTGATTTATTAAACCTGTTGTATTAGAGGCAATATAGGATATATGCAAATGACCCTTGAAGAACATCAGTTATTCCAGCTATATGGCAATTCTAAAAGCCCATAACTTTCTTTCTTTTTAAGTCTGTTTATAGACAAATTTAGGATAATAAATAAAAATAAAAACACTAGTTATGAACATGAAAGTCTCAACCT
This sequence comes from Protopterus annectens, assembly GCF_019279795.1. Classification (NCBI taxonomy): domain Eukaryota; kingdom Metazoa; phylum Chordata; order Ceratodontiformes; family Protopteridae; genus Protopterus; species Protopterus annectens. The sequence continues at coordinate 130,360,345 of NC_056725.1, read as the reverse complement.
TCTTATAACATCAGAAACATATTAGAAGTGGAATGTTTGGCTAACCTTTAGAAACATAGGATTGTCGTACCCAGCTCATAGCCATAACTATTGGGGTGTCTGCAAAATATCCTAACCAACAAACTAAAACAATGAGTAAAATGGTCACACAGAAAACACATTCAGTAAAAAACAAAAGAAAAAGGTAGCAAGGCTAGGCTTTCCACTGTGTGATTCCTTAAACCTCCTGAATTATAGGCAACATGGGATATATGCAAATGACACTCTGAGGTTGAAAAGTATTGGACCCCCTTCAAATGACACCAAAAGTAAGCCAATTATTGTAATCAATTATTTTTTGCTCATATTGTGGCATCATCCTTTGATATAATAGATTGCTGCTCATACCACCTTGGACACATAGTCTGAGACCTCTATTATGTTCTATCTCTTCATATAGTTGGGGAGGTACACCTGAAGTTACTGACACATTAATGGACTATGGCAAAGTCATACTACTACTTTTTGTTCAAGGACTTGAGTGCATGCATGATCTGACAGACCCTGGCACCAGAAAAGCAATTAATCAGCATTCTTTCCTTACTCAGCCTGGTAAGAGGTACATCTATATGTCTTGTAATAGAATCCCCTATAATAAAAGTGCTTCGTTGGTTTGATGGAAGAATTAAAGAATAAAACACAAGCTATAAAATAAAAATAAAAATACAAATAAAAATTAAAGAACGCTACTAGTGTTAAATAAAAGCCAGGCTTTGTAGTCATTAAGTTCAGTTAGGAGGTTTTGTTTTAGATGCAGCTAATATCCACATAGTCTGCTGAGCTTGTTGTACTGCCCATCCCTCCAGTCCAGACCCAGTGCCTGCGTCATACATTTAAAGTGCTTATCTGGAATGCAGGACCTCCATATCTGCAATCATGCTCCTGACTCCTTGGACTTCAACTGTATGTTTAAACTTTCACCCAGATAGCACTCTGGCAGTAGGATGAGACCAGCTTCCTCCCTACAGGATGGATGAGCTGGCATCAGCCATTCATTCCCACTTCTCATTTCCTCTACTGCCCAGAAAGTAACAGAAATATAGGTTTTCTGTGTTCTCATAAACGTCGAGCCCTCAATGTTGCAGTGCTGGTCACACATGATATCTAGCAGCAGACACATTCATGTCAGTGTGGCTGGTTAACTCCCTATAGTTTAAGAACATTCTACAATGAATTTGAATTCCAACATAGTTTATATTTACAATCCATAGTGTCATAGCAGCCTAACTGAGCAACAGACTACAGAACTACAAAAGAGCTTTACTCTGCACTTTTCTGTTTCACTCCTGTGTAACTTCTGCTCATTTAATAGTACAAGTCTGAGCAGGGCATATAACTTCCAGACTTAAGCTTCAAGGTCATACCCAAGGGGAAAATTACATCTAAATATTACATTTTATTACAAAGACATGCGTCTGGAGTGTTTCTCCCTGGGCCTCCACTAAAAATTGGCTTTGTTCCAAGTCAGACTTTCCCAGTTAACAAATGTTAAATAAATAAAAATATTAAGCCTGCTGTTTGAATGACAAGGCTAAGACTTATATGCAGCACATTCTGATGATTTTCTCTTCAAACAAGAAATGAACTCCAAAAACATGAATAGTTTACACATTGCTTAATTATCTTCTCACCCCAATTCACTGAGCTCATCTATATGATGGAAACCAATCAACAGAAGCAGTATATTGTTGAGCACAGTATTGTCTCTGTTTCTTTTCTTTTTTTTTGTTCAGATTTGGTTAACTATCCAGTGGAGTAGAAGCTGACCAAGCCCACTTCGGTCAATTACATACAATTCTGCCAAAGCAATACAATTAAGGATATAACAAGCAGTATACAAAATGAGATTTTGTTGACTTACCTTCTGCACACACAGTGCTTCTTAATAATTATGCATGCATTTATTTATTTATATTTATTAATGAGGTCCCTCTACTGGGCATAGGTATTTACAAGCGAAACCCTGGTAGAAAAAAGTTTACCAACTTTATTTGAAATAAATAGGCATCATAGCCAGAGAACACAAAAACATCTATTTGCAATTCAAGATAGCATTCTTATTAAAGTAATTAAATCATACATTAAGAAACAAATTATTTCTATAAAATGCAAAATAGCAGTAGGCATTGATATAAAAATCAACAGTTCACATTCATCAACACCTGTTATCTGTTTACAAGGAATATATTTGTGTTTGTCAAATTCACTTTAGTTAAGAAAAACTGGTCTGTAAAAAATATTAAGCAGAAAATATAACATAATTAACATTGTAAGGACATACTCATAACTATGATATATAGAATATAACATTTCATTTAATGAGACCCAGGTCGACAGCCACCTCACCTTCGACCACCATGTTTTTCACTGTGATCAGAAAGTCCTTCTACATGGCATATCTTTATAACCAAAGGGTTCACATCCAGAAAGAAAGAGGTCATCATCTCTTTCTACTCATCCCTCATTAGACCAATCATCGAATATAACGCTCCATTTTGCATGTACCAGACCAGACACCTACAACAGCTGGAGAGGTCACAAAAGTACCTCACAAAAAGTATCCTAGGTCTTAAACACATGTCCTACACAGACAGATTCAAGAAACTTCAACTATCTTCAGTCTCATATCGTCTACTCAGAGGTGATCTCTGCTTGACTTACAAAGCCATATTCGACCCAGCCCTACTTGAAAAGCTACACCTAAAGAAATCCCAATCCCCCCCACGCCACATGCTCCAGAGACCACAACCTCACTACCGCAATCAACAGAACATGCTGGAGAGACAGGTTCATCTCCCAAAGAGTGCCCATACTCTGGAATAACATTCCCATTCATGTAAAGCGGAGCACCTCACTGCCCCTCTTCAAGAGATATCTCAATGAGTGGATGGGTAACAGAAAGTTCACCCCAAGGATCACTCCAGTTGCCCTACTGGATAGAGGCACTGTGAACTAACACTGGGTGTCACAGCATCAGAAAAAAATTTGGGGGGGCTAGGCTTGTAAAGGCTTCAGGGCCATTAGCCTTGTACACACCTATGAACCTATGAGACAGGTACATAACAGCATTTATTATATCTTTAATGTACTCTGTTAAAAAAGTATGGCACGTGTAAATAATTACAAAAACTCTTTAAAACTTGAATTAAACCACACCAGCAATTAATGTGTCAGTTAGCATTTCTCATTTGTATTTATGGTTTTACAGAACACATTTCATCTAGGTAGTGACAGCCATAGACCCCCAGCATGATTTGTCATTTTAATATTTTCAAAGTAATAACTCATCAGCATCTCATCATCTTACAGGTTTTATCACTGATACCATAATATGTGTTTTTCAGCTAGGTTGGTCAGCTGCCTGTTCTTCACTGGTTGTTTAAAAGGTACTATTACCACTGCAGTTTCTAATATCAGACAGATGTTCACTGAGTCTAATCTTCCGTTTTCCCTTGGATGAAGGAAATTATTGTAATATTTATACCTGTTCCTTATTTTGGACACTCCCCATTATTTTTTTGGCTTTGTCAAGAATTCTTGAGCAAAGAAGTTGATAGGTATGCCAGAAATGCAATGCCAGTAGATATAAACAAATGTCAATATTTCAGTTCTACATCATCAACACCTACTTGCTCACACCTTCTGACAGCCTGACAGCTTGTGGATTGATTGCACCCCAGTAATGTCTCTACCCACATCCTAGCAAGCAACATCTGTGATCTAAATGGTTACGCCGCATCCTGAGCTTCTCACAGATCTCAATTCTGCTCTTTATATCCAACCTGGACTGCACAGTTTATGTTGTCTTTATAAGGATCCCTTCTTTTTTCCTCTTTTATAAACACACACACACACACACACACACACACACACACACACACACACACACACACACACACACACACACACACACACACACACCATTTTTAGCACTGCCCAAGTCCTTTCTACCTTAAGTGTTAACCTTGTTTTCTTAAGCAAAAAAAAAAAAGTGCTGTTCAGTGGTACAATCAAAAGATCTCTTATCTCTGTGTTTAAAAATAAAATAACACTTCTCATTGGGAAGTGGTAGATACTCACAGCAGTTGATTGATTACCCTGTCTGTGATGCCTCTGTACACATTTGTGAATGACTACATCTCATTGTCACAAGGGGTGATTGTATAGGGTCATGGTATGTAATTCTACGGTCAAAAAAAAAGAAAGAAATTACAGATCACAGGTAGTATAAGTAATAGTAAAAGAGAATAGGAGGCAGGTAGACAAAAACATTGATAAACTTCACAATGTCTGTGATGTTACCTGAAAATCTAAAAACATTTCAAATCACTTCACACTCCATGAGGTATTTTTTGGTTTGTAAAATAAAGCCACTGGCTAGTTACTAGTATGAATTAATCAAATGAGCAGACACAGCAAAATGGTTAATTGATAACAGCAGTGAAAATATGTTTGATTTTGAATTAACCTTATTGATTTCACAAACGACTGAGCCATAAATGACGTAACTGGAGGCTGAATTCTAAAGCAAAACTAAGGTGCTCATTTTATTACACTGGCAGCAAATGGTATATAATTAATGTAACTTAATATATACTTAATATTTAAATACCTGCAGTTCAAGATCAAAGAAGCTTCTCTGAAATAATCTTTCATTTTGGACATTGTATAGCTGCCTGCAGGAAGGTAGTATGCAGCATTTCACCTCAGAGTGTAGACAATATTACATGGGTACATAAACATGTATTTCTTATTTCTCTTTCATGATGTAACCCTTAGTCCATGTTGAGCTAGATTTCTTTGTATTTTTTGCAATCACAAGTGTTGACCCTTTAATGCAAATTGCACCTGTTTCATATAATGCAGCATTTAAATCTAAATTCATGAAAGCATTTATTTGCATTTGCATCATTACTTCTAAGTCAGTATGATGTCAGCAGCCAATATGATGTTTCACTGATAATAATATGCATATTACAATTTTGTTTAGATTGATAATGAAATGATACTTAAAAGGCATTTTTTCTTTTAGAAGATAAAACATTATCATAGCTATTTAACATAAAGCTCAATTCTCTCTTATAACACACATTCATATCTCCATCTCTGATGTACATAATTCACTGATAACATGCATAATTATAATGACATTCCTCATGTACAAGTAAATATTCTGTATGTGATAATTATAAGAAAAATAAATTGTGTTGTATTTCCCCATAGTGTATATGCAATAATGTACACAGGAAATAGAAAATAAGAAAATAAGTCTTGGACTTCAGTGGTGCTGGTGGCAGGTGTGTGTGTGGGGGGGGTGGAAGTATGAGCAGCATGACTTCAATGGTGCTGGTGGCAGGGGTATGGGACTATACAGGGGGGGGTGTGGAAGCATGAGCAGCGTGTTGGAACCAATAACAGTAAAACCAGCAATTACAAGGATGAAGCACATTGTAGAGAAAATAGTCCAAAGGCAAAAAACAAACTCAGGGGGTGACACCACAGTGTAAGCACAAAATTTCTTTATCCAAGAAAGTCTGAAGAAGTGTTTATGTTTGAAAGTGCTAACTTATTTGAAAGATACTTTGTGGAATAAAGAGTTTTTGTGCTTACACAGTGGTGTCACCCCTGAGTGATGTTGGAACCAATAACTTTTTTTTTTAATTTTTCTTTTATGTTCTGCCAAAATGTCAGAATTGATGAGAAAAATTGTGGTAAGCCTTAATAGTTTGAGTCTGAATGTGCGAATGGACCTGTATTCTTGTTTTTCACTCTATTAGAGACTCCAAATCAGACAGACTGGATTTGATCCAGGATGAATAAACTTGCTGCAATAGTATTTACAGTTATGTTAAATATTGCGGAAGTAAAAGTTGTTAGTACTGCTCTACAAGAAACAGTAGGGATGTGCACAGCTAAGATGGCATTTGTTGAGGCAGCTTTGAATTTTCAAGCCTCTCATCTTCAAGACTGCAGGTCAATACTATGTGATTATCAATTCAAATTGTTAGTGTTGTAAGCTACAATAGAAGAGCTGGAAAGTTTCCAGTGGAAGTAAAGCAACCATACATGCTTATTTGCCACATATTCTGTATCTAGATCTTCTATGCCTCCTATGAATTGAGAAGGCACACATTTCCTTTACACCTCTTTTTTGGGGGTGACAATAAGCCATGCCCAGCGGTTTTTAAGGTAACAAATTAACCTGATAAAGACAGAATATCTACAAAGGTGAAACAGGGTAGGCCCTTTCATTTGGAGGACTTGTAAGTTCAGTTGTTCAATGTTTTGCTCCTAGCACTGCAAAAGCAGTTAATGGCATATGATGAGGTCTCTAGAATAAGTTTCAAAATTGCTATTTCTTCAGTCCAAAGATATTTAGCAGATGAAAGCATAAAGTGGAAACAAAGAAATATGGAGTTTTCTACCACAGAGGTGGGTCTTGAGTCCTTACCACCCAACCTACTAAATGATGCTATCATTAGTACTAAAAGTATTTCAATGTCTCATGCAAATAACGTTTCTTCCATGGGGTACTATGATTGTAAATTACCTAGACAAATCTAAAGCTATTCCTTCCCATTCCCACATATGACAGATGAATAGCTCAAGCAGAATGTATAGAATGGAATTTTCAAGCAACTACCAGAATTGCCTTGAAAGGCCTCAGTTGTTTAAATATTTGATTCTCCAGAGTACATATGAAATATGTTTCACAAAGAATAGTTTCAACATGAAGGACATGAAAGGAAGTCACTTCTGAAATTTCACCAGTTTGAATTATGACCATGCAAATGTAACTGAGACTGTCTTCCTCCATTATCCATCATCTAAACTACACAGAGGAAAGAAAATTCCAATCCGAAGGAATGGCCCATGGAAATACTCTTTTGTATCTATTGGCCAAGTCCACTTGTTTGTATCTACTCTTGAAAAGTGTGTTTGTAGCTGGTGTATGTGAAGCAGTCATCAGCTGAGACTTTACTTTTTTGGGGCTAGTGAGCACTAGATCCATATATAAATATTCTTGATCCTATTTGCTCATTTGTTTGTGTGAGATAGTCATTAACTATGTTATACTGAAAGTGACCGGCTTGAATATCTATCTTAAGAGGCAAATGCCCAGAAGATTTCTAGATAGACAGATAGATATCAGACAAATGTCATGATCCTTTAGGAGGTAAAAGAGGCACCTAGGCATGTGTACCATTTAGGAATATGTGTAGGGGGTGGTGGTAGTGGATATGTTACTTGCCTGGCTGTTAGAGCCAAACATGGGATTTTAATTTAGCATATCCCTAAGTTGGGATGGTCCCTTGTTGACAGTGTGCATGGAGGAAAAGAAGGATGCTTTTTGCAAACTTTGAATACCCACAGGGAATGTAATTTTGCAATTCAGTAAGGTCATATCAATTGTAAATGGCTTATTCAAGGCGTTAGGTAATTGATCCTTAGCAATTACTTCAAAATGGCTCTAAACTCTGCTCTGGATGATAGTATCCCTTAAAGATGGAGTCTCACTATAAGGACCAGCAAGTTTTAAAGGAGACTAGGCCGATTCAGGCCTTAATGATATGTGGAAGACTCTTTACCCAGAGAATGTGGGACATACCCTTACTACCCCCAGGGGAAATGTATGGTAGTAATTGGAATAGTGGGTAGTCTTCAATTCTCTCACTAAAGTCCTTGAATTGGTTCATGCTCTACATTGACCCTTCACAGCCTATGAAGTGATTTATTTAGAGGTGTAAGGAATGCAGAAAGAATGAAAGAAGGAATTGAGAGAAGACAAACAGATGGTGCTTCTCAACAGTTACACAGAAGATGACCAGTGGTGAGAATAAAAAGTAAAAGTGATGGCATTTTGAACAGGTGTGACATTTTGGACAGTATTACTTTGCCACTAGGGTTTAACATTAAAGGCATAAAACCATTAATTCTTTTGGGAGTTGAACATTTTTGTGAAGTGTCCTTTAAAAGCTTTACTTTGCTAGAAACATTTATGACTGAGACTGAAAAGAGAAATGCAGCAGCACCATGGAAATACTACTTATTTTAGAGCCTGGACAACAACAAAGAAGAAAACAAAAAGACAACAAAAAAATAAAAGTGCAATATAGGACTTTAGATATGGATGAACATTAGTTAAAACTGTTTATTTTCTTCCACTATGTAGTAAAGTATAGGAAATTAAAAATATATATGTGATGAAAGAAATGTAAAGCCTTGTGGTTGGAAGGTGTGGGTAACAATGGTGTCAAGGATTGGAATATTCAACATATTTCAAATACAATAATTGTGAATGGTAAGAGATCATTTGTTAGGTACTATGCTCAACCCAAAGCATGCTATTTTGGTAGGATAAAAATCATTCAGTACAAGGCTGTAATAAACAAAGATGTGGCCAATGTAGGCAGAGGAGACATACAGCAAAAAAAACAAAACAAAAAAAAAAAACATAAGCCTTTTAGTAGGAAATGTAACGATTCAGCCACTTCTGTTTTTTTTTTTTTTTTTTTTTTTTTTTTTAAAGTATTTACAAGGGTGTCTATTGTTGACATATAATTGACTTTCTATACAATTGTTTCCTGATTATAATCTGCTGCAGTCATTATTCTCCAGTATTTCAGTTACTTTTTGCCATGCTACGTATAATGATGTAGTTCTTTCAGTTCTTCCTTTAATAGTGTTCATTTCCAATTGCGATACTGCTGACACCATATTTATGAATTGCTTAAAAGTTGGAGAAGCTTTGGATTTCCAGTTTGATGTAATGTTCTTCCTTGCAATAGCTAGGAGAGTCCATAAGATTACATATTTTGTTCTTGGCACACAGTCAGGTACAGGTGCATTAAACAAAATAATAGATTTGGAAATCTGGAATTTATCATTGAATACCATTTGCAGAAAATCATTTATTTTATCCCAATATGGTTTAATCAAATGGCATTCGTAGAACATATGTTGCCAGTCTGCTTTTATTGATAAATCACATCTCCAGCAGCCAATATTTTTCTTAAACATAAGTTCCATTTTATGAAGGGTTACATAAGATCTGTGTATGAATTGCCATGTAAAAAGTCTCCAATGTAATGAAAGTGATGTCTGCTTTGGAGAGAGAAGAATTAGCTTTTTATCTCTGTCATTTGGCACATGTCCATTAACTGATCTATAATAATTCCATATTTTGTCATTATTATGCATTTTATTTTTTGTTTGTTTTATAAATAGATGATAAGTATCCCTTTCCAGTAATGGGTTGATTCATTAGTAATATTATATGTTCTATAAGGTTAGGAACATTTTGTCTTATTGATGGTTGCATTGTTTCTTGTTTGCTTAATATATACTGTCTTAATTCTTGTACATGTAACCACAAACTATCTTCCATATTTAATTTCTGTTTAATCTGGTCTATTGTCAGAGGTTTTCCAGAGTTTAGCAATCAATGCCAATATATTAATCCCTTTTCTTTAAGCATGTTGACTACTTCCATATTAAATGTTATTATATTACCTTGTGGGTACGCTACTGGATATAAAAGAAATGACCATGCTTTAATATCAGGATTGCTATTAATAAGATTTTGGAAAATTTTTAATGTATAAGTAATGTATTTGGAACTTATATTTTTATTCTTATGTATCATCATATATTCCTTCATCAGCCATAGAAAATTGTTTGGTATGAAATCTGTATACTTTTTTGCTACTACAAATCCTGATTTTAACCAGATTCTCTCATGAACTAGCTTCCATTTTGATGTATATGTTGTATTTAGCCATAATGATATTGTTTTAATAATGGATGAATGCAAATATATTTCTATGTCTGGTAAACCTATGCCACCTATATCCCAATCATCTAGATGATACTTCATAGCTATCCTTGGTTTTTTTGGATACCATGGGAATCTTACCATTAAATCATTTAATTGTTTTAGGTGCAATTTAGCTGGTGGCAAAGAACAAGCTTGTATGACATAAAGAATTTTTGGAAATATGATCATTTTAATTATATAAAGCCTTTCTTCCATTGAAAAGAAGAATTTATTCCATCTTTGTATTAGATTTTTAATATTATTTAAGGTCTCTTTATAATTTGTTTCAATTGTAGTATCTAGGTTGTTAGTTATTATAATTCCCAAGTATTTAATTATATTATCGGTAGAGATATATTTATGGTATTTTTTTATTTAGATCTTTTTATTAGTATTTATAAGCAATACATTTGTTTTGTTCTCATTAAATTTAAGACTTGAAAAGTTTTGAAAGTTTTGAATTGAGTCCCATAATGCTTTTAAACTGCTATTATTATTTTTAAAGGTAATTAAAATATCATCAGCAAAAAGTTGAATTTTAAGCTCTAGGCTGTTTTCTAGTTGTATTCCTTCAATATTTTTATCCATACATATATTATTTGCTAAGGGTTCAATGACTAGCGCAAACAATAATGGAGAAAGAGGGCAGCCTTGTTTTGTGCCCTTAGTTATTTTAATAGATTTAGACAGACAAGATCCCAGTTTTATATAAGCCAATGATTTTTCATATAATGATTTTATTAACAAAGTGAAGTTGTTTGAGAAGCCATATTCTTCTAAAACTAACCACAGATAATCCCAGTTCACTGAATCAAATGCTATTTATGTCTAAGCTAATAACATTCATTTTGTTTTTGTGACATTTATATAATCAATTAAGGAAATAATTCTTTTAATGTTGTCATAAGTGTTCCTATCTTTTATAAAACCTGTTTGATCCTCCTCTATCAAAAGTGGTAGTAATTGTTTTATTCAAGCAGCATGTATTGCCATAAAAATTTTATAATCTATATTAAGAAGTGAAATGGGTCTGTATGATGAACATTCACTGGGATCTTTATTTTGTTTCAGAATTGGTGATATTAATGTGTACTTCCAAGAAGGAGGAATGTCTTTACCATTTTTAACTGATGTAAAGACATTCAATAACAACAGCAAAGTCTCATTTGATAGTAATTTAAACATTTCTGGGGTGATATTATCTATACCTGGAGCTTTGTTTAATTTTAGCTTATTTACTTCAGCTTTAAGTTCTGTCATTGTTATTTGTTTATCTATTAGTTGTACCTGCTCCTCTAATAACCTAACTTTAACATTGTTTTTGAGAAAAGCTTTCAATGCTGAATGTGTTTCTGTTTTCCATTTTGATTATTAAGTTTATGAAAAAATAGCCTAAAAGCTTCTAGTATTCCTTCTAAATCAGATACTTTCTTTTGGTTTCTATATTATGTATTTCCTTGATTTGATTTGTTTTAATAATCTTTTTAGTCCTATTTGCTATTCTTCGTTGGTTTTTAGGGTTCATTGAATAGTAACATAGTTTAATTTTTTTCTAAGTTGATCATTGTTTTGTGGTGTAGCGTCTCTGAGTATTTTTTATTAGTATCTTCTAGTTCTTTTATTAAGTTGGTGTTTCCATTTTGAATATCAAGCTTTAAATGATCTACTTTTGACTGTAATTCCATTAATTCCTTATTCCACTGTTTTTGTTTATTTTTATACCATCCCACCGCTCTTCCATATAGGTATGCTTTCAATGCATCCCATATATATATTTCAGATACATCTTTTGTAAGATTGATATCTAGGAATGTTTGTGTCTCTTTAATATAAAATTCCTTAAAATCTTTGAGATTTGTTATATAAGATGGTATTCTTGTTACCGATATCCTTCTCTTGAAACATAAGTCTATCTCAAACGTTATGGTGTTATGGTCCGAAAATGGACATGAAATTGTCTTGACTTTATTTAATTTAGAGGTTAAATCCTTTGTTATGTACACTCTATCTATTCTAGAGTATGTATTATGTCTATGGGAAAAATGTGTAAAGAATAGTGAATCTGGGATAGCATACTCATTTATGTCAACTATATTAAAAGTTTCAACAAACTCAGATAACAACTTTGTTAAAGGTGATCTCTTACGTGTAGTTTTAGTATTTGTGTCAGTTTCTTTTATAATGCAATTGAAATCTCCAGCTATGATTAAATTGCCTTTGGTATATTGTACAATGTCTTCTAAGTGTTGTTTGGCCACTCTAACACCTAGTCCTGGTATCCAATAAATATTCACTAATGTATATATCATTTCATTGATAGATATTGTCACTAGACAAAACATTCCTGAGTTGTCATGGAACGTGTTTATGATTTTAGACATTAAAGTAGTGTTTTTCCACAAAATTGCTACTCCCCTTCGCTTCTGATTATAGGTGGAACTTACTAGTATTGTATAATTTTTATTGTTTATTTTATTTATGTCTTCCTGTGTAAGGTGTGTTTCCTGTAAAAATACTAGTTGTGCTTCACATAGCTTTAAATATCTATAAAGACTTCCCCTTTTTCAGCTATTATTTAAACCATTTACATTAAGAGATATACATTTTGCAATTGGATTTATATTAGCTTTGCTTTTATCCATATTCATATACTTGTAACAATGTGTAGATGTGTGTACATGAAGAGAATGACTTGTTCTTTCTTCTTCTTCCAACAGTATTACAATAGATTATAGACACCCAATAAAAGTAAATTACAAGATCATAACTGAGAACAATATAAGATAAACAACCACCAAACCCCTCCATGAGAAAAAACATCTCATCCTTGAATGATCTAATCATTCAAGCGATCTCTCTAAGTCTGCATTTCAGCATCCTCCCCCGACCCCGCCATATGGTAGTTTTATAATGAAAAGTATCTTATATATCTTTTAAGTATACATGTATCTGTCTTTACAGATTACTTAAATACAGTCTTTATCTATTTTTAATATTTTATAAAACACTAAGGCAACACAACTATACATAGATTTAATACTTAACTATTTGGTTTTGTTTAAATTGTAAAGAAACATCTTTTATTTTAATATATCTTTTGTGTAGCAATAACGGTTATGCATCTTAAAAATAATATGCCTGCTGTCTATCTCCCTTATAGTGTGAGTGGCATTCATAGGTATCAAATTTATTGTAATGGTCTACCTATATATATATATATATATATATATATATATATATATATATATATACATATATATACATATACATACATACACATACACACACACATATATATATATATATATATATATATATATATATATATATATATATATATATATATATATATATATACACACATACATACATACACACATATATGCATACATACATAAAAAAAAAAATGTTAAGCATTATATGCATCAGTTAACCATGCCACAAGTTGATTAAATCAGAAAGTATCCGTAACAATGAATATAATGTTACATTTGTATTGTCATTTATCAGTAATCTTATAGTTTTCTTTTAATTCAAAAAGTCATATTTTAGTGGTATGAATGCTACTAATTTGTTTTTGGCATTGGTATTATATAGTTTAAGACTATATTTCTTAGCAATTCCTATATATTTATTAGTGCCACTGGCATATTTCATCGCTAGTGTACCACATATGTCATATATCAAATAGCAACTCATACTCCTTATGATATTACAGGATTTATCTGCAGCGTTATAACTGTAAGGTTGGAAAATATGAGAAGAAAAGTAGGCTTTAAATATGCTATAACACAATTGTTTGGTACTTATTACTGTCAACTCTTCTACATACACAGGAAAAGATAACCTTATATGACCATCAACCATTTTCATTCATTTTTCTCTCCATCCTTCTATTCTCCATTTTTAATAAATATTTGTTTCTATTGTGGCTTCTTTGAATTTAGTGAGGGTACTCCATATCATATTATAGATAATATACAACGTTCAAACAGAGAACATGCCCAATATAGACACATATTCTCAACTCAAGTGGTCCACACCATATATTTATAACACTGCAGTCAGAAATATACTAATGACTATGCAATAACTAGCAGCTTTGCAGCATGTGTGTGTCTCTAACAAGTACATACCTATAGGATATTAAAAAGAATAGATAGCACGCTCTTGTTTCATAATTAACAAATGCACACAGCCTGGTATTTACTTTCATAGACAGAAATTAGACCTGTTATTTATATGCATATCAGGTACCAACAGCAATATGTTAGTAAATGCCTATGCTATTCAAATCATATTTTAATGCTGATTAATATGAGATGTAGCTGACAATGGCTTTAGCGTCTGTGATGTTATATAATATATATTCAGTATTATAAGTAAAAGTATGTTGCATGTCTATTTGCAATCTCAGGTTCAAGGCTGATCAATTTAGACATACAAGACAATCTCTTTAGCGTTGGTTATATAATGGGGGTTACTGTTTCTCTACACAACCATTCATTAAAGTGAGGATGTTCAATATTAATATAACTTGCCTTTAATAAAAGCATACTTATAATTCAGCAGTTCTTTCCTATATATATATATATATATATATATATAAAACAATATCATAAGCAAGACTGAGATTTTTTCTTGCTCATTACTGCTTAATGATTGTGCTACTTGAACAATTTAATATTTACAGAGTATCTTGATAATTAAACAGCAACTCCTTTTTACCCTTAAAATGCCTAATAACACATAGCTACATTCATGAACCTTAATTGACTTACTATCCTTAAGGTTGAGTACACTAGCTGCAATGTGTTTACAAATATGTTATATAGTTGCAGTCAAGGACTTAAATATATTAAATTTTTATAAAATTAAGTTAAATTATAGTAATTTACGTGGGTGATCTTATCAGAAAAGATTATAGTAAAGTCTGTATGTGTTAACTATTCATACAGTGTCTTCCAAGTGATATACTTCTTTTTAAGCTTTGTGTGCTGTTTATGTGTACAATTCAAAATGAATAACAAATATTACAATATAATAAAACATCATGTATGTGTTGATACCTTCTAAATTCATTAGGTACTTCAGTGTACTTTTAATATTTGTTAAAACTGTAAAAGCACTTTGCCATCTCATAAATAGTCTGCTGGTTACTTTAAGTAGCTTAGGAGCTGACACCACACCCATACTGTCTTGTTTTAGTGCTGACATCACTCATGACTGTTTACTTTCATTTTGTGCTGTTAGAAGGTTTAACACACTGTAATGGATTCTAACTGAAGAACCTTCATTCAGGGGTGGTAAAATAAGAGTTCCCAGCTCGTGACCATGGCGGAAGACAAAACAAAGTAAGTGAAGTTTTTAGGGCTTCTTTTAAACTGAACACCAGCTCATTAAACTTCTATTAGTTTTCTTAACATTAAGGGCAGATATACAAGCCAAACAGTTGTTTGTTAGTCAAAAAGGCACTTTTAGCATCAAAGAATAGATAATTACTTTTCAAGGCACTTTTTGACAGTTATTACTATCAGTTTTATATATTATTATGTGTATTAAATAAATCAGTTTAGATATTTCATGCAGCTTAGTGTAAATAATATAAAAAGGAATCATGCTCATTTAAACACACCACATTAATATGTCAGTGTAAATACATCATATTCTATACTAGCAGTAAAAGGCAGGTAATTTATAAATGAACTATCTAAACATCATTTAGAGTTAGAAAAATCATGACTGTAAGTATTTACACTGTAATAGAGAAAGATATGTTACCTTGCTTAAAATGT
Source organism: Protopterus annectens (assembly GCF_019279795.1). NCBI lineage: Eukaryota > Metazoa > Chordata > Ceratodontiformes > Protopteridae > Protopterus > Protopterus annectens. The sequence goes on along the minus strand of NC_056725.1, from coordinate 130,344,694 downwards.
CCTGCTTATCTTGTATTTATATTGTTTCAAAGACTGACACATGTGTAAAGCATGAATGCTTTCAAAGAACTTTTTTGTCTTACAGAGCAAATAGAAGACAATAATATTTGTGTTTTTCATATGTCTTTTATCGTTTCTTCTTCTTCTTGTCAGCAGTGCTCCATTCATTTTTTTCTAAGTGACGCTTAACCCCAAATTGGGAGAAATCCATTTCTTCCACATTATCCAAGGTTTTATTAGCTGAAAGATAAGAAACTGTTGCTTGCAGAGTGTCAAAAGTTTTAGGACCTTCAGTAAAAAATATTTTTATTCTTGCAGGGAACAGCAAGTGGACTTTAAGTTGTCTTTTTTTCAATTCCTTTATCAGAGGGAGACATTCTTTTTTTGCAGTTATAACTCCAGCAGAATAATCATTATCAAATTTGATTATGTTGTCTTTGTATTTAACTGGAGAAGTTGACCATGCTGTTTTTAAAATAAGTTCCTTGTCCTGTGATGAAAAAAACGTTACTATTATTGATCTCGGGTGATTTTTTGATTTGATGGTTGATGAAGCAGCTCTTAAGGATCTGTGGGCTCTTTCAATTCCATAAGAAAGAGCTTCAGGCAATTTTAAAACTTCTGGTAACCAGGTAGTAAGGAAAATCACCATGTTATCTCCCTCTGTTTTCTCTGGTAGCCCATAGATGCGAAGGTTATTTCGTCTGGACCTATTCTCTAGATCCTCTAATTTATTTTGTAATGAAGCATTTTGTTGTGATAAAAAATGTAGCTGAAGATCTTGTTCTGAGAGTCTACCCTCAGTATCATTTAAGGATCTCTCTATGTCAGCTATTTGAGACTTCTGTTGCATCATTATTTCTTGTAGTTGCTGTATTTGTTTTGTAGATCCCTCCTCAAAAGTGTCCAGTTTGGTATTCATTTTGTCAAATTTCACTGACAAGTCTTGTATAGCATTTAATAAAGACTGTATCTCCTTTTTCATCATCTGGTCCTGTATGGTATGCTTAGAAAAGCTCATTTTCAGTAGATTCAGATACCTTCCTTCTTGTTTTTGACAGGAAAAATAATGTTTAAAGCCAATTTTTTTGCACTGTAGACTTCTAGTGATATTAGTAGAAGTAATTCAACAAAATAGGTTTGTCTATAATATCTAGTTTTTAAAAATTCCTGTCAGAAATATCTTTTGAGTGCAGAGCTGAGAAAAGATGCTGCCAACCAGTCTACATCCTAGCCACACCCCCCCCCCCCGGCCACTTCTGGTTTGACTGTCCCATATCAGAAGAACAAGGAGTAAATGAAGAGGAAAGCTCAGAAGAAAGACAGACAGTAGAAAATATTATTACAAAAGATGTTGAAAGAAAAAGTGATATGGGGAGGTGGATACTGAAGAAAAGTTAAACAATGAAGAGGTACTTGGAGAAGAAATAACAGTTCAGATTCATGCTATTGATATACAAGATGAGAACAGATTTAGAAAGTGAAGAGTAAGAAGGGGAGAAATTGGGACAAGAGAGAAACAGGAATAAAATAGTGAAAAATTGGTTGGTTAGACTTAGAAGAAGAAAAAGAAAAAGAAGATCTGGAAGTAAAACAGAAAAAAGAAGAAGAATGATGCAAGAATGTTAGCATTAAATGTGAATAGCATTAGAAATTAGAAAAGAGGTTTGGTGGTGGAGGAATAGTGTAAAAATAATAAATGGGTTTATTTATTTACTTGCTAGCATATAACAAAGAAGAAGAAGAAAAAAGAAAAGAATAGAAGCAGTATGGGGGGATCGTTTGGTTGTTAGGACAGAAAACATGTTCTGTAATAGGAATTTTTATAAAAAATGAAGAAATAAGAATTTTATATGCAGTACTAGTAGCAGTGCCAAGAAGGGAAGTGAGATGTGATATGAGAATGAGACAAAAAGGTTTAAGGTGAATAGTGATTTATGCATATAGTATTATGAAGGAGAGAAAACAGTAGTTTAAAGAAATAAAAAAATGCCTTAGTAAATATGCCAATAGTGATGTTAGGAGATTTTAACTAGAACCTGAAGAAAGAAAGGGGAAAATAACACGATATAAAATGTCAAGGGATTTAATAAAAAAATGTGGATATTTAAAAGTAGAAAAGAACAGAAAATGAACATATAAAATGGGAATTTTAAAAGACTGAAATCAATCATATAATTTATTCTAACGACATGAAAAAATGTAGGTGGGTACAAATAGCATAGTTTTCAGATCAGAGAACAGTATGTGCTAGAAGAGGGAAATTGGTGAAATAATAAAGGGAAAAGGGGTAAAGAGATTAACTATAGAGTTTAAACATAAAGAAATATTATGGAATGTTCTTACAACATTGAGACCATTTTATAAAAAAATTGGACATAGTGGTAGGTAGCATATAAGGAAGAGTATAAAATATATATTTATAAGTGGAAAGTAAAATAAAAAAGAAATAAGATAAAATACAAAGAAATTTTATGGAATTATGAAAAAGAAATAGAAAAAAAAAGTGATGAAGAATGGAAAGTGAAAAGAATTAATCAGTACCAGAATTAGATGGCATAAGTTATGAGTATTATAAGGAAATTAATAAAGATTAAAGAGAAGTTTTTTTAATGCTAATTTAATGGATCAAGGAAAGTATAATGGAAGAAGAAATATTTAGTAAGTGATAAAATATATATGGAAAAAGGATGAGAGAAAAGATATAACAAATTGGAGGCCCATAACACTAGGGAATACTGGAAATACTATAAAAATGGATGGAGAAAGTACTGGGTAGAGTCATAGGAGAAGGTATTTATGGTATAAAAGGAAAATAGATGAAAGAAATGTTAATTACAGTGAAAGTAGTAGAGATGGTATGGAAAGAAAATAAAGAATCAAGACGGATAGGGTGTGATATAGCTTTCGATGAAGTGAACCATAAAGCAATGTGGCAGATTTTAGAGGCATATGTAGTAGCAGAAAAAATATCAATGCAATAAAGAAATGGTATATAAATTTGTGTGTGCAAGTTATGATAAATGGATGGATGGGAAAAATAAGTATTAAGAGACAAATAAAACAGGGATACCCGATGAGCTTATTTATATTAGTAATGAATACAGTATTACAGGCATACATGATATGAAATGAGGTAGGCAAGATATGAGATGGAAGAAAACATTACATTATCAATATGTATGACATATATAGGTGATTTAGTTCTAATAACACAAAACAAGGGATCAATAAGTGAGGTTGTAATAAGGATCAAAAAGCATTTAAGATAGGTTGGCCTGCAGATAAACAAAACGAAATGTGAGGGACTTGCTGAGATTAAAAACTGGAATGTATTTCTCAAGAAAGGAATTAAAAATGTTGGGAGTGACATTTGGTGAGTTTAATAAGTCAATGAAGAGAGATATTGGAACAAATAAAAAAATGTTACATTGGTGGAAACATTTTTGCTTAGCATTTCAGAAAAAGATATATATGCTGAATACTTATGTACTATGAAAAATAACATTTAGGGGGAATGTAAATGTTTCCCACTCAAATTGAAAAAGAGTTATTAGAGATTGTTTTAGTTTCATTTGGGGCTCAAGAATGAACCCAGTAAAAAACGGATAATTTATAATACAAAAGAAGAAGGTGGCTTGAATTAAAAAAATCAGTAGTGCACTTAGAATTTATGCATTTATTTTGGGTAATAAGAAAGTTAAAGAAAGACATAAAGAAATGATAGTTAAAATGCTGTACGAAAAAATATATAAAATGTATAGGAAGAAAAAACAGAGAAAAGAAAAGAAAAAAGTGACAGGATGTAATAAAAAAGATTATGAGAAAAAATGAAATTGAGGAAGTTCAAAGTAAAATAAGTCAATGGGAAAAGAATGGTATAGCAAGATTTTAGAAAAACATTGGTTTACCCATGGAAGGAATTAAAATAAGATGAAACAAGGCAATACAAGACAGAAGAAAAAGGTTTGAAAATGTTTATGAAGCAGAAGATTTTTTTGTGGAGAATTTATTATACAAGTTACCACTGAAAGGGAATATGAATGTGTTGACTGTAGTGAAGAAGAAACAACAAAACAATCTGGCCGTTTTTTGGATTGCAAAAAGAAAAAAGACAGGTAAAATTTTAGATATGAATATAGATGGGAACAGTTTAAATGTATTTATTATTTATTTTATTTTACATTTGTTGACCAGGAATTGTCCGACTGAGCTAAGAATAGCCCTTTTCAGCGTAGGCCTGAGGAGAAAAGCTCCAAAGCAAAAAGAAACATTATCCAGCACATAAAGAATGTTACGAATTCAAATGTACAAATAAGAGAGATGTACATGTCATATTCTGAAAGTGAATATGAATGTGATATTCTGAGAAGCATGGTAAATAAAGAATTGTTATATTGATAGATGTGATAACGTACTGTTTGTGACAATATGGGTGTTGTGGAAAAATATGTGAGAATTTGTTATATAACAAGAAAATGAAAAGAGGATGATGTATATGTGCTGAAATAAGAAGATGGTTGTGGAAGAAAGGGTTTGGTGATAGAAGGTAAATATAAAAGAAAAAATAATGAAAGAACTATAAATGTTTAGTTAAGTTCTTTTGTGCTGATAGCCTATCCTTTGAAAATTAATAAATAATTTTTAGTAAGAATATAAAAAATAAATGAGTGTGCAAATAATTGATTTAACATTTTTATAATGTAAAATGAATGTTAATGCTAGTAAAGCACCCACATTCCTTTTGATAGATGCTGTTGGATCTTTTATATCCACCTGAGCTACTACCATCTTCTCAGAGGTGTGCACGGGACGTCATTGTACATTTTGTGGGGTTCTGGGGATGATGTCCATATTCCTTTAATTTCCTTGCCAGACTTCAGATATGTGTATATGGCTAGTGACATTGTAGTCATTATTTGTTTAAGTTTCTTCATAAATGTCAGAGGAATGCACAGAGGATCACTACAGCTTGTAAAGGGGAAGTGTACTGTCAAGGATTAAAAAGCTGGAAATAGTACTGTCATCAGTTTTTCAACAGCGATGAAGAATGACATGGTTCATAGGTTCATAGATGTTTACTAGGCTAACGACCAACAAAGGCCTTTTTAAGCCTAGCCATGCATCCTAAATCTCAGACAAGTGTTGATACCTTTGATAAATATAAGCAGGGACTTGGGAGATGAAACATTTACAAGCAAGGGCCTGAGAGATGAACCATTTGCAAGCTGCCTGTGTCCATTAGAGACATGGGTGCCAAACCAGGGATACATTTCCTGTTCCCCATCCAATTGTCCAAGTTACACTTGAATTCGGTTAAGGAGAAACTTTGCTTCACATGGATGGGGAGTCTGTTACAGAGACAAGCTAGCCTCTGGAATACATACCTGTCTCTCCAGCAGGTCCTATTTATATCACAAGCAAGGTTTAAGTCTTTAAAATGGGTAATTCGCATAATGTTTGTTTTGCTGATATGCAGGAGGTCCCTCAGAGTGGGATCAGACAATAGCCTGCATGCCATGCACTAATCTCACCTCAATAGCCTGTAGGAGACAGAATACAGGGATAGGGCACTGAGCCAGTCTGTATAGGAGATTTTACTTATGCATTGTATTCTTTGTGGGGAAATTCTTTCCTTAATCAAGATTTTTTTCAGGCCATAATTGGTTTAAAATGGTTAGAAAATAAAGCTTAAATGCATCAGATGCATATACAGGACTTATCTTTTCAGTTTCATCACAGTTTGACAGAGGGGTAAACATATTGTGGCTGCCCTTTAGGGGTAGGGGTGAAGATGCATGCTGTGTATATGTGTTGACTTGAAATATATATCTGTATGTGGTCATACATGGACATTTCATCCCTACCTAACACCTGAGGAGGATACACAAAAAGTGACTATTTTTGGGGATAGGGATACAGAGGCAGGCACGTTTCTCAGATACTATTTATATATCTTGTTAAACATTTATCTTCCCAGTTTATTGTGGATTGTTATTTTGTCTGTTTGGTGGGATTAAGCCTTGAATACAACTTATTTTCCCTGAAATTAAAAAAAGACTGAATTTCTTTCCTTATGATTTCCAGCCATTGGTGTAATGATGAATGCTATTAGTGCATATGCTCCACAAGTTGGGTGTGTGATGGATATGAAAGAAAAATTTTGGAGTGAGTTGGATGAAGTGGTGATGACTGTACCCAAGGGTGAGAGACTGGTGATTGGAGCAGATTTCAATGGGGATGTTGGTGAAGGGAATAGAGAGGATGAGGAAGTGATGGGTAGGTATGGTGTTAAGCAAAGGAATGTAGAAGGTCAGATGGTAGTGGATTTTGCAAAAAGGATGGACATGGCTGTGATTAATACATATTTTAACAAGAGGGAGGAGCATAGGGTGACAAACAAGAGTGGAGGAAGATGCACACAGGTGGATTATATCTTATGTAGAAGGGCCAGTCTGAAGGAGATTGGAGACTGTAAAGTGGAGTTAGGCAGCATAGGATGGTGGTTTGTAGGATGACACTGGTGATCAAGAAGAGGAGGATGAGTGTGAGGGCAGCACCAAGGATCAAATGGTGGAAACTGAAAAAGGGTAATTGTGAGGTGATGTTCAGGTAAGAGTTAAGACAGGCACTGGGTGGCAGTGAAGAGTTACCGAATAGCTGAGTAACTACAGCAGAGCTAGTAAGGGAGATGGCTAGAAAGGTGCTTGGTGTGACATCTGGAAAGATGAAGGAGGACAAGAAGACCTGGTGGTGGAATGAAGAAGTACAGGCAAGTATACAGAGAAAGAGTTTGGCGAAGAAGTGGGATTGTCAAAGAGATGAAGAAAGTAGACAAGAGTATAAGGAGATGATGAGCATGGCAAAGAGAGAGGTGGCAAAGGCTAAGGATAAGGCGTATGAAGAGTTGTATAAAAGGTTGGACATTAAAGAGGGAGAAAAGGACCTGTACCAATTGGCTAGACAGAGGGACCAAGCTAGTAAAGATGTGCAGCAGGTAAGGGTGATAAAGGATAATGAGGGAAACATACTCACAAGCGAGGAGAGTGTGTTGAGCAGATGGAAAGAGTACTTTGAGTGGTTTATGAATGAAGAGAATGAGAGGGAGAGAAGGTTGGATGATGTGCGGATAGTGAATCATGAAGTGCAGTGGATTAGCAAGGAGCAAGTAAGGATAGCTATGAAGAGGATGAAGAATGGAAAGGCTGTTGGTCCAGATGACATACCTGTGGAAGCATGGAGGTGTTTAGGTGAAATGGCAGTGGAGTTTTTAACTAGATTGTTTAATGAAATCTTGGAAAGTGAGAGGATGCCTGAGGAATGGAGAAAAAGTGTGTTGGTACCAATATTTAAGAATAAGGGTGATGTGCAGAGCTGTAGTAACTAAAGAGGGATTAAACGGATCAGTCACAGCATGAAGTTATGGGAAAGAGTAGTGGAAGCTAGGTTAAGAAGGGAGGTGATAATTAATGATCAGCAGTATGGTTTCATGCCAGGAAAGAGCACTACAGATGCAATGTTTGCTCTGAGAGTGTTGATGGAGAAGTACAGAGAAGATCAGAAGGAGTTGCATTGTGTCTTTGTGGATTTAGAGAAAGCATATGACAGGGTGCTTAGAGAGGAGTTGTGGTATTGTATGAGAAAGTCGGGAGTGGCAGAGAAGTATGTAAGAGTGGTACAGGGTATGTACGAGGGTAGTGTGACAGCGGTGAGGTCTACTGTGGGAGTGACGGATGCATTTAAGGTGGAGGTGGGATTACATCAAGGATCAGCTCTGAGCCCTTTCTTATTTGCAATGGTGATGGACTGGTTGACAGACAAGATCAGACAGGAGTCCCTGTGGACTATGATGTTTGCAGATGACATTGTGATCTGTAGTGAGAGTAGGGAACAGGTGTAGGAGACCCTGGAGAGGTGGAGATATGCTCTAGAGATAAGAGGAATGAAGGTCAGCAGGACTACGACAGAATATATGTGTGTGAATGAGAGTGAGGATAGAGGAATGGTGAGGATGCAGGGAGTAGAGGTGACGAAGGTGGATAAGTTCAAGTACTTGGGATCAACAGTTTAGAGTAATGGTGAGTGTGGAAAAGAGGTGAAGAAGAGAGTACAGGCAAAATGGAGTGAGTGGAGAAGAGTGTCAGGAGTGATTTGTGACAGACGTGTACCAGTAAGAGTGAAAGGGAAGGTCTACAAGAGGGTAGTGGGACCAGCTATGTTATATGGGTTGGAGACAGTGGCATTGACGAAAAGGCAGGAGTCAGAGCTTGATGTGGCAGAGCTGAAGATGTTAAGATTTGCACTGGGTGTGACGAGGATGGACAGGATTAAGAATAAGTATATTAAAGGGTCAGCCCAGGTTGGAAGGTTTGGAGACAAAGCCAGAGAGGCAAGATTACATTGGTTTGGACATGTGCTGAGGAGGGATGCAGAGTATATTGGGAAGAAGATGCTATGGATGAAGATGCCAGGTAACAGGAAAAGAGGAAGGCCTAAGATAAGGTTTATGGATGTGGTGAGAGAGGACATGCCGGTGGTTGGTGTGACAGAGCAAGATGCAGAGGATAGGAAGAACTGGAAACAGTTGATCTGCTGTGGCGACCCCATAACAGGAGCAGCCGAAAGAAGAAGAAGAAGAAGAAGACTAGATCAAAAGATTGGAAAAAGAGATATAAAAATGTATCTCTGAGTGTCAAGAATCTGATGACTTCTGGTGGTTTAGTGGTCCCCAGACACCTGACTAAATGCAATTATTTCCTCCTAGTTAGTCTTGGCCAGTTATGGTCTATTGAAAGGATGCAGGAAAAAGCAAAGTTGAAGAATAACAACAAAGCACTTTCCTTAATCATGACTTTTGTTCAGGTCATGATTTTTGTTCAGGCCATGATCAAAGGGTTGAAAAAACTCTAAAATGCACTTCAGGGCAGGTAGAATCATAGGTTTTATGGCACAGCAGCTCCCAGATCCTCAGCTTAATGCAGCTTTTTCTTCCAAGTGTAGTCTTGGTTAGTTAGAGTCTGTTGAAAAGATGCAGGAAAAAGCAAAGCAGAAAAGTAAGGGCCTATATTATGATATTGCATGCTCAGAAGAAAGCTTACAACGTCGAAACCTCAGAACAGCGATTTTTTATTTCCAAGGGAAAAAACATCACTGTTCCGAAACAAAAAAAAACCCTGTAAAACATTACATAATGTGGGGGGCTTTGCCCCCCACACCCCCCTACTTAAATATACCAACTCCGAGATCACACTACACTGCCAAAAACAACAAAGTAGTGAAAGCGGCCAAGCAAATTCTTTCCCAGGGAAAGAATTCACTAAAAAGCCGCTTCGCTATTTTGCCGTTTTGCGCTTTTCAGTTCGACAAAGACACATTCGACAACCTGTGTCTGCGATAGTGTAATACGGAGCCAAAAAGTAATACAGAATTTATTTACTGAATTGGGATTATTGTTCAGACCATCATTGAATGAAAAGATTGTTTAAGAACATTTTGAAATGCACCTCAGAGCATTTAGAACTACCACGGCTTCTGAGGGAAGTGGCCCCCAGATCCCTAACATAATTTACTTATTTCATCAACATTTATTACAGTGCAGTCCTGGACATCTAGGATGTGTTCCAAGGATGCAGTAAAAAGCAACACTGAATAATAAAACTAAATTTCTTTCCTTAATCTGGATTTTTTTCAGACCATCAGCAGATTAGATAGGATGTTTAAAAAACTCTGAAATATACCTTAGAACATCTAGAAGCCCCATGGCTTATGAGGTACTAGCAGCTTACAAATTGATGACTTAATGCAGTTATTTCTTTCACAGTTACCAGAGTGCATCTTGCCTAGTTACAATGTGTTGAATGAAT